>NW_027552594.1:0-234703 GCF_045843805.1 Urocitellus parryii | reverse complement strand
AGGCTACAGAGAAAGGGAGACAGGAATTCACATATTTGTTAACTTTAAAAACACATGGAGAACTATTTCTATTCAATTGGACTAGATTTATAACACCTACCCTTTATAATGCAAAAGGCAAGTGCAACTATACACCATGCCTCCTCTGAACTGCTTGTATTTCTATTCTGTTTGGGTTCTTTTTCTCCATCATATTAGGACTCATAGTCAGAGTCTAGTAGGGTATGGGTTAGTGTCAGGGAATCAGTATTTCAAGTGGAAAATAGGAAATGAATCCAATGTGTATGCAAATACGTGCTACACAAAAATCTTCCCACTCTCATCCAGAACAATGCCTTGACATGACCTTCGCCCCAAGGAAGAAGCAACTCGAGGGGAAGAGTTAGAAAATCTGTGGATACATATGTGGAATGGAAAATGCTCAGGAGTTCCCAACCTTGGAGGTGGTAGAGGAGTTTCCATAAGTAAGGGACAGGGTAAACACTCCACAAACATGGAGCTCTGCTGGCCTAAAGACTTCGTGAGAAACTGCCTCTGAGGTTGGGCACTTGAAATATATGTTGTTGTCAGGAGCTTTAGCTTCCTTTGGAGTGAGACCATCAAAGCTGGGTCTGCATCTATGTGACCTGGAGGACATGGTTTCTGATTTTCCAATGAACATGAGGCAGAAGTGCTGAATTCTCTCTTTGTAGGTCCACAGTGGCCACTGGAGGCTAAGTGTCTCCCCGTGTGGACTGTGAAGCCATTTGGTCCTCCTCGACTTTTCGTGGTGTTTCTTGCTGCTGCACTGGGAGTTTGGTATTTGCTTCATGAAATACAAGGACTTCAAAGGGGACACAGTGCTGGAGGGAGTTCTGTCACCTGTGGTGGGTCAGGGTCCTAGGAGAATGCACCAACCAGTCTTCTATCCCACAGAGCTCGCCCCCTTGACCCTAGCAACCTGATTCTGAACATTGCCCTGAAACCTCTCCATATAACAAGATGCCTTTCCATATAAGTGTCTGCCGGCTGCACCATGTCAGTCACAAGCCATTTGGAAGCCAATGTCAGATCCACATGGCCCTACCACAGATGTTTTATCACACTCCTGCACACCACTTCTCTAGGCCCACTACTCAGCAGGCCCCACCTTACTGGCATCTCTGTTCTACACCATTTTCATGAAACCCAGCCAATCAAGGCACTGTCTGGTACACTCCTGATCAGCAACAGGACATCCAAAGGTTCTCCAGTGCCACCTGGTCATGGGAACTTAAGAATTTCATGGTATTTATCTAGCCATTTTTCAAGGATGAAGTTGGAGGCACTGTGGGTTTCCATTCATTCAGGAACCATTAAATGGTGAGGAAGCTCATTTCAATGAAAGCTCTGGAGAACTCTCACAAACAAAGCTTCCCAAAGAGTGGCCAAAAGGTCGCAGGAAGCCAGGCCCATTGAGGTCTACCATGTGAGGTCCATGTGTGTTTTGACTCTCAACCATGGCTGCCAGGTCTGTAAGAATAAAATCATGTGATATCCTGGCTGAGATTCCCAGTGCTCTGTGGAAAGCCAACCTGGGCCTAGATCTCAGTTTCCAAGGGCGACTCTCAAGCGTGGCCTACTAAAATCTCAACACAGTTCATGGCAATACTTCTCTGAGGTCAGTTCCAGAACACAGGCTCCAAGGGGAATCACACCAGAGTTCTCGCCATGGTGGACCCAGTCATCTCTTCCAACCGCCACACAAAGGACCACAATTCCAACCAAAACACTGCCACATGGCCCTCATCTTCTTCCATATACACACTCATCATAACCTCTGGCTGGAGGTTTCCATCAGGGGCGCAGCCCAAGACAGTGTCCACAATAAGCTCCCTTGCCCCTCATTTGCCTAATATCAGGGTGGCCTGGACAGCCTTCCTGTGCACCAGGAGTGATCAAATAGGCCTGCCTTTAATACTGCTCTGCTTCTCCAATTTGAGGCCTACTGACTGCGGGCTATAGATTCTTTGTGTGAATTGGAGTCAGGAGAAAACCCAAGCACCTATGGGCTAGCCTCTGCAGGGCTTTGAAGAACTCATTTGACCCAAAGGATCCCTATGCTCTCTTGATGGAGGTCAGGAACCTTACAGAGGAAGGCGAGAGACTTCATCCAAAATGACTGCTTTTTTGCCATTTTGGCTTTGGATGCACACATGGGATCTTTCTTCAATCCATCAGGTGCTGACAATCTAAGCCACAGCCTCACACAGGGCCAAGAGGCTGATTCAGACCCATCCCTTTCCAAAGCAATGAAGCAAAGAGCCACAGGTGATGCCCATTCATTTCCATTTGAAAACTGTTTTCTTGAGGCTTCACAAAGGGGTGCCCTGAGGCAAAGGCCTTCCTGACATTCAGGGCAACAGAACAATAGGTAAGCAAAAGGCCCAAAGCAGGCTTTCTCCACTGAGACTTTACTGGTCCCACTGATATCTGAGTTTTCTGAGATGCTCACCATTCCTTTCAGCTCTCCAGTACTTGGCCATGTCACAGAGCTTGGAGGTGGTACATATCTTGGACACAAAACCATGAGCCTATTCTGGAGAGTGGCCAGAATGCAGGAAGAAAACAGGAACTTAGGAAGATAGTAGGTGTTGCCCATCCATCAGGCAAGCCGCAGTCCATTCATAAATTGGGCAGGATGAATACTGGGAAGCTTTCTACTAGACAGGACACATCCATTGATGCATTCTCTTTTCTAATGTCTACAACCAGGGACACAGTGAGATACACAAACTTAGAAACACTCGCCTTGTCAAAAGACTTACTGGAAACAGTCCACTCCAAACAAACAAACCGCCTTTCCTACCTATTCTCAGAACATGAGAGAAATTCACAAACTCACCCCCACACCCACAAAGGCACCTCCTTCCCCCAAGTAGGTCTGTGACTACCCGGAGTGTTGTCTGACTGCTGGGCCATACTATGTTGCCCCGAAATGGCCTGTCCTGTCTCAGATCTGGCCTCCTTGGCCAACTCTGTGAAGTTGTCAGGAGCCAGTGGTGAGCCATGACCTGCTTTCTCAGGCAAGGCCCTCGTCAGTGCTTTCCTGGCATTTGGCCATCCTCACATCAGTAGGGACCAAGGAAGACTGACTCTGTCCTTGGTAAATCCAAACAAGTGAGCCCACTGGGACTGGGACTGGGACTGCCTCTGGGTGCCTGGCTTCCTGGATCCCAAGTTCAGAGAGTTCCATCACCAAGGAAGTGAGGTGAGGTCACTTCCTTCAGGAACTGAATGAGGTCACTGCCTGGCAACCACTGTGTCCTAAGAGTTGCTTGCAAGTGTCCCAGGAGATGGAGGCTGCCCCTGCTTCCTGTGACACTTTCACAAGTTAGAATGGAATATCAACCATAGGCACCAAGGAACAGCTCTCCACACAGACCTGGTTTGGTCCATCTTGTCTACATTAAGAAGAGAGAGGCTCATTCAGACACATCCCTTCATCCTGACCAGGTTGTTTGCCATGGAAGTTGACTTTTGCTCTCTCAGGGCCTTCATAGCTGCCTACATCTTCTCCAGGGTTCATTTCTGCATGGACCTTTGAGGTTCTCAGCAGGTGGAAGATCCCCTCCATTCCTGTATTGTAAGACCAACTCTGTCCCTGCTCTTCTGTAAAGTTAGATTGAGGGAACAGTGTCTGGTTAGGGTTAAGAACATGTTCGATTTGGGTTAGGAATCATTCTGCTAGTTGTAGAATGGTATTGGGAACCTGCGATATTTATAATCATATATAGGTGAAATATATGTATGAAAAAGGAAATCTAAGTAAGATTTGAAGGCCAGAAGGGCATTGGGCCCTTGATTGGGATACTTAGCTTTGAATCACATTCTGCACAGATGTCTCAGATAAATTGATATACAATGGCATAGGACCTTGTACCTCGGATGATTGAATGTAGAAGAGAACATCCAGTCAAAAAGGGATAGTAGGTAAGATTAGGAAGCTAGTCGGTAGGTTTAGGAAGAAGAGTGAGTGTAAAATTTGGACCAAAAGTTCTTTAGCAATTGGGTGTCGGTTAGAGAGTGAATGTAAATGTCAGCACATGTGAAGAGTCAGTCACAATGATGAACTGGGGAAAAACATGTAGGAAAGCAGATATCAATAGAGACATTAGGAAATCAGGCAAGGTATAAGTTGAGTGATAGGAATAGACATTTTCAACAGGGTTGAGGTTGAATATGTAATCTTAGGAAGAAACAAGTGTGTAGTCACCAATAGGATTGACATTGGAGAGCATTAGGCAACCAGGAGAAGGAAGTTTTTAGTAATCCATGCTCACTTTCCAATTAGGCTTTGCTACAATCATAAGTGTGACCTTTGCATTTTGTGTCCAGAATATGACAGTGATAAAATGTATATGTAGATCAGGTGACATGAGTACTTCTTCCACCATTGCTGGGAGCAATATGTTGAAGACGTATTAATTAGTATTTGGGGGTACAAATACGTGTACCCTGGGTCTATGAATATAGAGATAATGCATGAATAGACCATACTGTGAATAAATAATATAACTGCTTCCAATTTAAATAATGGATTGAGTTGATATCTGAAAGTATATAGGAAATCTTATATTGACACACAATCATTCATTCCTACCAGTTATACATCTAATGGCAATATTAGGGTTATGGTTTACCCTGAAGGGTGGGTGAGTTTTGCGTCAAAAGTGATTATGGAAATGGAAAATCATGTGTTTGGAAAGAAGTCTCATGAACAAACCAGTCAAGAAACATGGAGGAATACATGTGTTCTGAAGCAGGAAGGGATTGAAAGTGAACCAAATGCCTAGAAATTTTTAAACTTGAGGATGAAATATACATCCTATGATGTGCATCAGCTGAAGAAATAGTAAGGTACCAGTGTTGAATAAAAATGAATGTCAAAATACACATCATGTCCCATAGGAATCTACTTGCATTGATGTTAAACTGGGTCAGTTACTGTAGAAAGATTAGGATTTCTATGCACCATCCACGGAAGTTAGTTTTCAGTACTAGGAATAAAATATGTATTTCAGGTGGATAAATATTTCTGAGAATAATCTTGTGAAAGTCGATTATAAATCCACATATATGAACATGAATGAATTTAGGGAATGTATCATAAGACACATATATTTCATATTTTGAAAAGTCTGGAGAGAGTTTGTGTGTGTGTGTATATATATATATCGATATATACACACACACACAAAACACACACACAGACATTAAAAATTCGAAATATATATGCCATTTGAAATTCATGATGAAATATATATCATCCACAGATCCAAAAATATTTATTTTACTGAACATGGATTTTTGTATCCTGTTGTTCAAGTAGGAAGCTCACCCATAGGTTGAAGTTTCAGTTCCAACAGCGTTTGGGAGGAGTGATCTCTTCTCACAATTTGTATCTGCCAAGTCAGCCACCTCACAAGAATATACGTGGGATACCAGGTAGGATTCTTTATGTGCATGTAAAAATACATGTGCTGAATAGGCTACAGAGAAAGGGAGACAGGAATTCACATATTTGTTAACTTTAAAAACACATGGAGAACTATTTCTATTCAATTGGACTAGATTTATAACACCTACCCTTTATAATGCAAAAGGCAAGTGCAACTATACACCATGCCTCCTCTGAACTGCTTGTATTTCTATTCTGTTTGGGTTCTTTTTCTCCATCATATTAGGACTCATAGTCAGAGTCTAGTAGGGTATGGGTTAGTGTCAGGGAATCAGTATTTCAAGTGGAAAATAGGAAATGAATCCAATGTGTATGCAAATACGTGCTACACAAAAATCTTCCCACTCTCATCCAGAACAATGCCTTGACATGACCTTCGCCCCAAGGAAGAAGCAACTCGAGGGGAAGAGTTAGAAAATCTGTGGATACATATGTGGAATGGAAAATGCTCAGGAGTTCCCAACCTTGGAGGTGGTAGAGGAGTTTCCATAAGTAAGGGACAGGGTAAACACTCCACAAACATGGAGCTCTGCTGGCCTAAAGACTTCGTGAGAAACTGCCTCTGAGGTTGGGCACTTGAAATATATGTTGTTGTCAGGAGCTTTAGCTTCCTTTGGAGTGAGACCATCAAAGCTGGGTCTGCATCTATGTGACCTGGAGGACATGGTTTCTGATTTTCCAATGAACATGAGGCAGAAGTGCTGAATTCTCTCTTTGTAGGTCCACAGTGGCCACTGGAGGCTAAGTGTCTCCCCGTGTGGACTGTGAAGCCATTTGGTCCTCCTCGACTTTTCGTGGTGTTTCTTGCTGCTGCACTGGGAGTTTGGTATTTGCTTCATGAAATACAAGGACTTCAAAGGGGACACAGTGCTGGAGGGAGTTCTGTCACCTGTGGTGGGTCAGGGTCCTAGGAGAATGCACCAACCAGTCTTCTATCCCACAGAGCTCGCCCCCTTGACCCTAGCAACCTGATTCTGAACATTGCCCTGAAACCTCTCCATATAACAAGATGCCTTTCCATATAAGTGTCTGCCGGCTGCACCATGTCAGTCACAAGCCATTTGGAAGCCAATGTCAGATCCACATGGCCCTACCACAGATGTTTTATCACACTCCTGCACACCACTTCTCTAGGCCCACTACTCAGCAGGCCCCACCTTACTGGCATCTCTGTTCTACACCATTTTCATGAAACCCAGCCAATCAAGGCACTGTCTGGTACACTCCTGATCAGCAACAGGACATCCAAAGGTTCTCCAGTGCCACCTGGTCATGGGAACTTAAGAATTTCATGGTATTTATCTAGCCATTTTTCAAGGATGAAGTTGGAGGCACTGTGGGTTTCCATTCATTCAGGAACCATTAAATGGTGAGGAAGCTCATTTCAATGAAAGCTCTGGAGAACTCTCACAAACAAAGCTTCCCAAAGAGTGGCCAAAAGGTCGCAGGAAGCCAGGCCCATTGAGGTCTACCATGTGAGGTCCATGTGTGTTTTGACTCTCAACCATGGCTGCCAGGTCTGTAAGAATAAAATCATGTGATATCCTGGCTGAGATTCCCAGTGCTCTGTGGAAAGCCAACCTGGGCCTAGATCTCAGTTTCCAAGGGCGACTCTCATGCGTGGCCTACTAAAATCTCAACACAGTTCATGGCAATACTTCTCTGAGGTCAGTTCCAGAACACAGGCTCCAAGGGGAATCACACCAGAGTTCTCGCCATGGTGGACCCAGTCATCTCTTCCAACCGCCACACAAAGGACCACAATTCCAACCAAAACACTGCCACATGGCCCTCATCTTCTTCCATATACACACTCATCATAACCTCTGGCTGGAGGTTTCCATCAGGGGCGCAGCCCAAGACAGTGTCCACAATAAGCTCCCTTGCCCCTCATTTGCCTAATATCAGGGTGGCCTGGACAGCCTTCCTGTGCACCAGGAGTGATCAAATAGGCCTGCCTTTAATACTGCTCTGCTTCTCCAATTTGAGGCCTACTGACTGCGGGCTATAGATTCTTTGTGTGAATTGGAGTCAGGAGAAAACCCAAGCACCTATGGGCTAGCCTCTGCAGGGCTTTGAAGAACTCATTTGACCCAAAGGATCCCTATGCTCTCTTGATGGAGGTCAGGAACCTTACAGAGGAAGGCGAGAGACTTCATCCAAAATGACTGCTTTTTTGCCATTTTGGCTTTGGATGCACACATGGGATCTTTCTTCAATCCATCAGGTGCTGACAGTCTAAGCCACAGCCTCACACAGGGCCAAGAGGCTGATTCAGACCCATCCCTTTGCAAAGCAATGAAGCAAAGAGCCACAGGTGATGCCCATTCATTTCCATTTGAAAACTGTTTTCTTGAGGCTTCACAAAGGGGTGCCCTGAGGCAAAGGCCTTCCTGACATTCAGGGCAACAGAACAATAGGTAAGCAAAAGGCCCAAAGCAGGCTTTCTCCACTGAGACTTTACTGGTCCCACTGATATCTGAGTTTTCTGAGATGCTCACCATTCCTTTCAGCTCTCCAGTACTTGGCCATGTCACAGAGCTTGGAGGTGGTACATATCTTGGACACAAAACCATGAGCCTATTCTGGAGAGTGGCCAGAATGCAGGAAGAAAACAGGAACTTAGGAAGATAGTAGGTGTTGCCCATCCATCAGGCAAGCCGCAGTCCATTCATAAATTGGGCAGGATGAATACTGGGAAGCTTTCTACTAGACAGGACACATCCATTGATGCATTCTCTTTTCTAATGTCTACAACCAGGGACACAGTGAGATACACAAACTTAGAAACACTCGCCTTGTCAAAAGACTTACTGGAAACAGTCCACTCCAAACAAACAAACCGCCTTTCCTACCTATTCTCAGAACATGAGAGAAATCCACAAACTCACCCCCACACCCACAAAGGCACCTCCTTCCCCCAAGTAGGTCTGTGACTACCCGGAGTGTTGTCTGACTGCTGGGCCATACTATGTTGCCCCGAAATGGCCTGTCCTGTCTCAGATCTGGCCTCCTTGGCCAACTCTGTGAAGTTGTCAGGAGCCAGTGGTGAGCCACGACCTGCTTTCTCAGGCAAGGCCCTCGTCAGTGCTTTCCTGGCATTTGGCCATCCTCACATCAGTAGGGACCAAGGAAGACTGACTCTGTCCTTGGTATATCCAAACAAGTGAGCCCACTGGGACTGGGACTGGGACTGCCTCTGGGTGCCTGGCTTCCTGGATCCCAAGTTCAGAGAGTTCCATCACCAAGGAAGTGAGGTGAGGTCACTTCCTTCAGGAACTGAATGAGGTCACTGCCTGGCAACCACTGTGTCCTAAGAGTTGCTTGCAAGTGTCCCAGGAGATGGAGGCTGCCCCTGCTTCCTGTGACACTTTCACAAGTTAGAATGGAATATCAACCATAGGCACCAAGGAACAGCTCTCCACACAGACCTGGTTTGGTCCATCTTGTCTACATTAAGAAGAGAGAGGCTCATTCAGACACATCCCTTCATCCTGACCAGGTTGTTTGCCATGGAAGTTGACTTTTGCTCTCTCAGGGCCTTCATAGCTGCCTACATCTTCTCCAGGGTTCATTTCTGCATGGACCTTTGAGGTTCTCAGCAGGTGGAAGATCCCCTCCATTCCTGTATTGTAAGACCAACTCTGTCCCTGCTCTTCTGTAAAGTTAGATTGAGGGAACAGTGTCTGGTTAGGGTTAAGAACATGTTCGATTTGGGTTAGGAATCATTCTGCTAGTTGTAGAATGGTATTGGGAACCTGCGATATTTATAATCATATATAGGTGAAATATATGTATGAAAAAGGAAATCTAAGTAAGATTTGAAGGCCAGAAGGGCATTGGGCCCTTGATTGGGATACTTAGCTTTGAATCACATTCTGCACAGATGTCTCAGATAAATTGATATACAATGGCATAGGACCTTGTACCTCGGATGATTGAATGTAGAAGAGAACATCCAGTCAAAAAGGGATAGTAGGTAAGATTAGGAAGCTAGTCGGTAGGTTTAGGAAGAAGAGTGAGTGTAAAATTTGGACCAAAAGTTCTTTAGCAATTGGGTGTCGGTTAGAGAGTGAATGTAAATGTCAGCACATGTGAAGAGTCAGTCACAATGATGAACTGGGGAAAAACATGTAGGAAAGCAGATATCAATAGAGACATTAGGAAATCAGGCAAGGTATAAGTTGAGTGATAGGAATAGACATTTTCAACAGGGTTGAGGTTGAATATGTAATCTTAGGAAGAAACAAGTGTGTAGTCACCAATAGGATTGACATTGGAGAGCATTAGGCAACCAGGAGAAGGAAGTTTTTAGTAATCCATGCTCACTTTCCAATTAGGCTTTGCTACAATCATAAGTGTGACCTTTGCATTTTGTGTCCAGAATATGACAGTGATAAAATGTATATGTAGATCAGGTGACATGAGTACTTCTTCCACCATTGCTGGGAGCAATATGTTGAAGACGTATTAATTAGTATTTGGGGGTACAAATACGTGTACCCTGGGTCTATGAATATAGAGATAATGCATGAATAGACCATACTGTGAATAAATAATATAACTGCTTCCAATTTAAATAATGGATTGAGTTGATATCTGAAAGTATATAGGAAATCTTATATTGACACACAATCATTCATTCCTACCAGTTATACATCTAATGGCAATATTAGGGTTATGGTTTACCCTGAAGGGTGGGTGAGTTTTGCGTCAAAAGTGATTATGGAAATGGAAAATCATGTGTTTGGAAAGAAGTCTCATGAACAAACCAGTCAAGAAACATGGAGGAATACATGTGTTCTGAAGCAGGAAGGGATTGAAAGTGAACCAAATGCCTAGAAATTTTTAAACTTGAGGATGAAATATACATCCTATGATGTGCATCAGCTGAAGAAATAGTAAGGTACCAGTGTTGAATAAAAATGAATGTCAAAATACACATCATGTCCCATAGGAATCTACTTGCATTGATGTTAAACTGGGTCAGTTACTGTAGAAAGATTAGGATTTCTATGCACCATCCACGGAAGTTAGTTTTCAGTACTAGGAATAAAATATGTATTTCAGGTGGATAAATATTTCTGAGAATAATCTTGTGAAAGTCGATTATAAATCCACATATATGAACATGAATGAATTTAGGGAATGTATCATAAGACACATATATTTCATATTTTGAAAAGTCTGGAGAGAGTTTGTGTGTGTGTGTATATATATATATCGATATATACACACACACACAAAACACACACACAGACATTAAAAATTCGAAATATATATGCCATTTGAAATTCATGATGAAATATATATCATCCACAGATCCAAAAATATTTATTTTACTGAACATGGATTTTTGTATCCTGTTGTTCAAGTAGGAAGCTCACCCATAGGTTGAAGTTTCAGTTCCAACAGCGTTTGGGAGGAGTGATCTCTTCTCACAATTTGTATCTGCCAAGTCAGCCACCTCACAAGAATATACGTGGGATACCAGGTAGGATTCTTTATGTGCATGTAAAAATACATGTGCTGAATAGGCTACAGAGAAAGGGAGACAGGAATTCACATATTTGTTAACTTTAAAAACACATGGAGAACTATTTCTATTCAATTGGACTAGATTTATAACACCTACCCTTTATAATGCAAAAGGCAAGTGCAACTATACACCATGCCTCCTCTGAACTGCTTGTATTTCTATTCTGTTTGGGTTCTTTTTCTCCATCATATTAGGACTCATAGTCAGAGTCTAGTAGGGTATGGGTTAGTGTCAGGGAATCAGTATTTCAAGTGGAAAATAGGAAATGAATCCAATGTGTATGCAAATATGTGCTACACAAAAATCTTCCCACTCTCATCCAGAACAATGCCTTGACATGACCTTCGCCCCAAGGAAGAAGCAACTCGAGGGGAAGAGTTAGAAAATCTGTGGATACATATGTGGAATGGAAAATGCTCAGGAGTTCCCAACCTTGGAGGTGGTAGAGGAGTTTCCATAAGTAAGGGACAGGGTAAACACTCCACAAACATGGAGCTCTGCTGGCCTAAAGACTTCGTGAGAAACTGCCTCTGAGGTTGGGCACTTGAAATATATGTTGTTGTCAGGAGCTTTAGCTTCCTTTGGAGTGAGACCATCAAAGCTGGGTCTGCATCTATGTGACCTGGAGGACATGGTTTCTGATTTTCCAATGAACATGAGGCAGAAGTGCTGAATTCTCTCTTTGTAGGTCCACAGTGGCCACTGGAGGCTAAGTGTCTCCCCGTGTGGACTGTGAAGCCATTTGGTCCTCCTCGACTTTTCGTGGTGTTTCTTGCTGCTGCACTGGGAGTTTGGTATTTGCTTCATGAAATACAAGGACTTCAAAGGGGACACAGTGCTGGAGGGAGTTCTGTCACCTGTGGTGGGTCAGGGTCCTAGGAGAATGCACCAACCAGTCTTCTATCCCACAGAGCTCGCCCCCTTGACCCTAGCAACCTGATTCTGAACATTGCCCTGAAACCTCTCCATATAACAAGATGCCTTTCCATATAAGTGTCTGCCGGCTGCACCATGTCAGTCACAAGCCATTTGGAAGCCAATGTCAGATCCACATGGCCCTACCACAGATGTTTTATCACACTCCTGCACACCACTTCTCTAGGCCCACTACTCAGCAGGCCCCACCTTACTGGCATCTCTGTTCTACACCATTTTCATGAAACCCAGCCAATCAAGGCACTGTCTGGTACACTCCTGATCAGCAACAGGACATCCAAAGGTTCTCCAGTGCCACCTGGTCATGGGAACTTAAGAATTTCATGGTATTTATCTAGCCATTTTTCAAGGATGAAGTTGGAGGCACTGTGGGTTTCCATTCATTCAGGAACCATTAAATGGTGAGGAAGCTCATTTCAATGAAAGCTCTGGAGAACTCTCACAAACAAAGCTTCCCAAAGAGTGGCCAAAAGGTCGCAGGAAGCCAGGCCCATTGAGGTCTACCATGTGAGGTCCATGTGTGTTTTGACTCTCAACCATGGCTGCCAGGTCTGTAAGAATAAAATCATGTGATATCCTGGCTGAGATTCCCAGTGCTCTGTGGAAAGCCAACCTGGGCCTAGATCTCAGTTTCCAAGGGCGACTCTCATGCGTGGCCTACTAAAATCTCAACACAGTTCATGGCAATACTTCTCTGAGGTCAGTTCCAGAACACAGGCTCCAAGGGGAATCACACCAGAGTTCTCGCCATGGTGGACCCAGTCATCTCTTCCAACCGCCACACAAAGGACCACAATTCCAACCAAAACACTGCCACATGGCCCTCATCTTCTTCCATATACACACTCATCATAACCTCTGGCTGGAGGTTTCCATCAGGGGCGCAGCCCAAGACAGTGTCCACAATAAGCTCCCTTGCCCCTCATTTGCCTAATATCAGGGTGGCCTGGACAGCCTTCCTGTGCACCAGGAGTGATCAAATAGGCCTGCCTTTAATACTGCTCTGCTTCTCCAATTTGAGGCCTACTGACTGCGGGCTATAGATTCTTTGTGTGAATTGGAGTCAGGAGAAAACCCAAGCACCTATGGGCTAGCCTCTGCAGGGCTTTGAAGAACTCATTTGACCCAAAGGATCCCTATGCTCTCTTGATGGAGGTCAGGAACCTTACAGAGGAAGGCGAGAGACTTCATCCAAAATGACTGCTTTTTTGCCATTTTGGCTTTGGATGCACACATGGGATCTTTCTTCAATCCATCAGGTGCTGACAGTCTAAGCCACAGCCTCACACAGGGCCAAGAGGCTGATTCAGACCCATCCCTTTGCAAAGCAATGAAGCAAAGAGCCACAGGTGATGCCCATTCATTTCCATTTGAAAACTGTTTTCTTGAGGCTTCACAAAGGGGTGCCCTGAGGCAAAGGCCTTCCTGACATTCAGGGCAACAGAAGAATAGGTAAGCAAAAGGCCCAAAGCAGGCTTTCTCCACTGAGACTTTACTGGTCCCACTGATATCTGAGTTTTCTGAGATGCTCACCATTCCTTTCAGCTCTCCAGTACTTGGCCATGTCACAGAGCTTGGAGGTGGTACATATCTTGGACACAAAACCATGAGCCTATTCTGGAGAGTGGCCAGAATGCAGGAAGAAAACAGGAACTTAGGAAGATAGTAGGTGTTGCCCATCCATCAGGCAAGCCGCAGTCCATTCATAAATTGGGCAGGATGAATACTGGGAAGCTTTCTACTAGACAGGACACATCCATTGATGCATTCTCTTTTCTAATGTCTACAACCAGGGACACAGTGAGATACACAAACTTAGAAACACTCGCCTTGTCAAAAGACTTACTGGAAACAGTCCACTCCAAACAAACAAACCGCCTTTCCTACCTATTCTCAGAACATGAGAGAAATCCACAAACTCACCCCCACACCCACAAAGGCACCTCCTTCCCCCAAGTAGGTCTGTGACTACCCGGAGTGTTGTCTGACTGCTGGGCCATACTATGTTGCCCCGAAATGGCCTGTCCTGTCTCAGATCTGGCCTCCTTGGCCAACTCTGTGAAGTTGTCAGGAGCCAGTGGTGAGCCACGACCTGCTTTCTCAGGCAAGGCCCTCGTCAGTGCTTTCCTGGCATTTGGCCATCCTCACATCAGTAGGGACCAAGGAAGACTGACTCTGTCCTTGGTATATCCAAACAAGTGAGCCCACTGGGACTGGGACTGGGACTGCCTCTGGGTGCCTGGCTTCCTGGATCCCAAGTTCAGAGAGTTCCATCACCAAGGAAGTGAGGTGAGGTCACTTCCTTCAGGAACTGAATGAGGTCACTGCCTGGCAACCACTGTGTCCTAAGAGTTGCTTGCAAGTGTCCCAGGAGATGGAGGCTGCCCCTGCTTCCTGTGACACTTTCACAAGTTAGAATGGAATATCAACCATAGGCACCAAGGAACAGCTCTCCACACAGACCTGGTTTGGTCCATCTTGTCTACATTAAGAAGAGAGAGGCTCATTCAGACACATCCCTTCATCCTGACCAGGTTGTTTGCCATGGAAGTTGACTTTTGCTCTCTCAGGGCCTTCATAGCTGCCTACATCTTCTCCAGGGTTCATTTCTGCATGGACCTTTGAGGTTCTCAGCAGGTGGAAGATCCCCTCCATTCCTGTATTGTAAGACCAACTCTGTCCCTGCTCTTCTGTAAAGTTAGATTGAGGGAACAGTGTCTGGTTAGGGTTAAGAACATGTTCGATTTGGGTTAGGAATCATTCTGCTAGTTGTAGAATGGTATTGGGAACCTGCGATATTTATAATCATATATAGGTGAAATATATGTATGAAAAAGGAAATCTAAGTAAGATTTGAAGGCCAGAAGGGCATTGGGCCCTTGATTGGGATACTTAGCTTTGAATCACATTCTGCACAGATGTCTCAGATAAATTGATATACAATGGCATAGGACCTTGTACCTCGGATGATTGAATGTAGAAGAGAACATCCAGTCAAAAAGGGATAGTAGGTAAGATTAGGAAGCTAGTCGGTAGGTTTAGGAAGAAGAGTGAGTGTAAAATTTGGACCAAAAGTTCTTTAGCAATTGGGTGTCGGTTAGAGAGTGAATGTAAATGTCAGCACATGTGAAGAGTCAGTCACAATGATGAACTGGGGAAAAACATGTAGGAAAGCAGATATCAATAGAGACATTAGGAAATCAGGCAAGGTATAAGTTGAGTGATAGGAATAGACATTTTCAACAGGGTTGAGGTTGAATATGTAATCTTAGGAAGAAACAAGTGTGTAGTCACCAATAGGATTGACATTGGAGAGCATTAGGCAACCAGGAGAAGGAAGTTTTTAGTAATCCATGCTCACTTTCCAATTAGGCTTTGCTACAATCATAAGTGTGACCTTTGCATTTTGTGTCCAGAATATGACAGTGATAAAATGTATATGTAGATCAGGTGACATGAGTACTTCTTCCACCATTGCTGGGAGCAATATGTTGAAGACGTATTAATTAGTATTTGGGGGTACAAATACGTGTACCCTGGGTCTATGAATATAGAGATAATGCATGAATAGACCATACTGTGAATAAATAATATAACTGCTTCCAATTTAAATAATGGATTGAGTTGATATCTGAAAGTATATAGGAAATCTTATATTGACACACAATCATTCATTCCTACCAGTTATACATCTAATGGCAATATTAGGGTTATGGTTTACCCTGAAGGGTGTGTGAGTTTTGCTTCAAAAGTGATTATGGAAATGGAAAATCATGTGTTTGGAAAGAAGTCTCATGAACAAACCAGTCAAGAAACATGGAGGAATACATGTGTTCTGAAGCAGGAAGGGATTGAAAGTGAACCAAATGCCTAGAAATTTTTAAACTTGAGGATGAAATATACATCCTATGATGTGCATCAGCTGAAGAAATAGTAAGGTACCAGTGTTGAATAAAAATGAATGTCAAAATACACATCATGTCCCATAGGAATCTACTTGCATTGATGTTAAACTGGGTCAGTTACTGTAGAAAGATTAGGATTTCTATGCACCATCCACGGAAGTTAGTTTTCAGTACTAGGAATAAAATATGTATTTCAGGTGGATAAATATTTCTGAGAATAATCTTGTGAAAGTCGATTATAAATCCACATATATGAACATGAATGAATTTAGGGAATGTATCATAAGACACATATATTTCATATTTTGAAAAGTCTGGAGAGAGTTTGTGTGTGTGTGTATATATATATATCGATATATACACACACACACAAAACACACACACAGACATTAAAAATTCGAAATATATATGCCATTTGAAATTCATGATGAAATATATATCATCCACAGATCCAAAAATATTTATTTTACTGAACATGGATTTTTGTATCCTGTTGTTCAAGTAGGAAGCTCACCCATAGGTTGAAGTTTCAGTTCCAACAGCGTTTGGGAGGAGTGATCTCTTCTCACAATTTGTATCTGCCAAGTCAGCCACCTCACAAGAATATACGTGGGATACCAGGTAGGATTCTTTATGTGCATGTAAAAATACATGTGCTGAATAGGCTACAGAGAAAGGGAGACAGGAATTCACATATTTGTTAACTTTAAAAACACATGGAGAACTATTTCTATTCAATTGGACTAGATTTATAACACCTACCCTTTATAATGCAAAAGGCAAGTGCAACTATACACCATGCCTCCTCTGAACTGCTTGTATTTCTATTCTGTTTGGGTTCTTTTTCTCCATCATATTAGGACTCATAGTCAGAGTCTAGTAGGGTATGGGTTAGTGTCAGGGAATCAGTATTTCAAGTGGAAAATAGGAAATGAATCCAATGTGTATGCAAATACGTGCTACACAAAAATCTTCCCACTCTCATCCAGAACAATGCCTTGACATGACCTTCGCCCCAAGGAAGAAGCAACTCGAGGGGAAGAGTTAGAAAATCTGTGGATACATATGTGGAATGGAAAATGCTCAGGAGTTCCCAACCTTGGAGGTGGTAGAGGAGTTTCCATAAGTAAGGGACAGGGTAAACACTCCACAAACATGGAGCTCTGCTGGCCTAAAGACTTCGTGAGAAACTGCCTCTGAGGTTGGGCACTTGAAATATATGTTGTTGTCAGGAGCTTTAGCTTCCTTTGGAGTGAGACCATCAAAGCTGGGTCTGCATCTATGTGACCTGGAGGACATGGTTTCTGATTTTCCAATGAACATGAGGCAGAAGTGCTGAATTCTCTCTTTGTAGGTCCACAGTGGCCACTGGAGGCTAAGTGTCTCCCCGTGTGGACTGTGAAGCCATTTGGTCCTCCTCGACTTTTCGTGGTGTTTCTTGCTGCTGCACTGGGAGTTTGGTATTTGCTTCATGAAATACAAGGACTTCAAAGGGGACACAGTGCTGGAGGGAGTTCTGTCACCTGTGGTGGGTCAGGGTCCTAGGAGAATGCACCAACCAGTCTTCTATCCCACAGAGCTCGCCCCCTTGACCCTAGCAACCTGATTCTGAACATTGCCCTGAAACCTCTCCATATAACAAGATGCCTTTCCATATAAGTGTCTGCCGGCTGCACCATGTCAGTCACAAGCCATTTGGAAGCCAATGTCAGATCCACATGGCCCTACCACAGATGTTTTATCACACTCCTGCACACCACTTCTCTAGGCCCACTACTCAGCAGGCCCCACCTTACTGGCATCTCTGTTCTACACCATTTTCATGAAACCCAGCCAATCAAGGCACTGTCTGGTACACTCCTGATCAGCAACAGGACATCCAAAGGTTCTCCAGTGCCACCTGGTCATGGGAACTTAAGAATTTCATGGTATTTATCTAGCCATTTTTCAAGGATGAAGTTGGAGGCACTGTGGGTTTCCATTCATTCAGGAACCATTAAATGGTGAGGAAGCTCATTTCAATGAAAGCTCTGGAGAACTCTCACAAACAAAGCTTCCCAAAGAGTGGCCAAAAGGTCGCAGGAAGCCAGGCCCATTGAGGTCTACCATGTGAGGTCCATGTGTGTTTTGACTCTCAACCATGGCTGCCAGGTCTGTAAGAATAAAATCATGTGATATCCTGGCTGAGATTCCCAGTGCTCTGTGGAAAGCCAACCTGGGCCTAGATCTCAGTTTCCAAGGGCGACTCTCATGCGTGGCCTACTAAAATCTCAACACAGTTCATGGCAATACTTCTCTGAGGTCAGTTCCAGAACACAGGCTCCAAGGGGAATCACACCAGAGTTCTCGCCATGGTGGACCCAGTCATCTCTTCCAACCGCCACACAAAGGACCACAATTCCAACCAAAACACTGCCACATGGCCCTCATCTTCTTCCATATACACACTCATCATAACCTCTGGCTGGAGGTTTCCATCAGGGGCGCAGCCCAAGACAGTGTCCACAATAAGCTCCCTTGCCCCTCATTTGCCTAATATCAGGGTGGCCTGGACAGCCTTCCTGTGCACCAGGAGTGATCAAATAGGCCTGCCTTTAATACTGCTCTGCTTCTCCAATTTGAGGCCTACTGACTGCGGGCTATAGATTCTTTGTGTGAATTGGAGTCAGGAGAAAACCCAAGCACCTATGGGCTAGCCTCTGCAGGGCTTTGAAGAACTCATTTGACCCAAAGGATCCCTATGCTCTCTTGATGGAGGTCAGGAACCTTACAGAGGAAGGCGAGAGACTTCATCCAAAATGACTGCTTTTTTGCCATTTTGGCTTTGGATGCACACATTTGATCTTTCTTCAATCCATCAGGTGCTGACAATCTAAGCCACAGCCTCACACAGGGCCAAGAGGCTGATTCAGACCCATCCCTTTGCAAAGCAATGAAGCAAAGAGCCACAGGTGATGCCCATTCATTTCCATTTGAAAACTGTTTTCTTGAGGCTTCACAAAGGGGTGCCCTGAGGCAAAGGCCTTCCTGACATTCAGGGCAACAGAACAATAGGTAAGCAAAAGGCCCAAAGCAGGCTTTCTCCACTGAGACTTTACTGGTCCCACTGATATCTGAGTTTTCTGAGATGCTCACCATTCCTTTCAGCTCTCCAGTACTTGGCCATGTCACAGAGCTTGGAGGTGGTACATATCTTGGACACAAAACCATGAGCCTATTCTGGAGAGTGGCCAGAATGCAGGAAGAAAACAGGAACTTAGGAAGATAGTAGGTGTTGCCCATCCATCAGGCAAGCCGCAGTCCATTCATAAATTGGGCAGGATGAATACTGGGAAGCTTTCTACTAGACAGGACACATCCATTGATGCATTCTCTTTTCTAATGTCTACAACCAGGGACACAGTGAGATACACAAACTTAGAAACACTCGCCTTGTCAAAAGACTTACTGGAAACAGTCCACTCCAAACAAACAAACCGCCTTTCCTACCTATTCTCAGAACATGAGAGAAATCCACAAACTCACCCCCACACCCACAAAGGCACCTCCTTCCCCCAAGTAGGTCTGTGACTACCCGGAGTGTTGTCTGACTGCTGGGCCATACTATGTTGCCCCGAAATGGCCTTTCCTGTCTCAGATCTGGCCTCCTTGGCCAACTCTGTGAAGTTGTCAGGAGCCAGTGGTGAGCCACGACCTGCTTTCTCAGGCAAGGCCCTCGTCAGTGCTTTCCTGGCATTTGGCCATCCTCACATCAGTAGGGACCAAGGAAGACTGACTCTGTCCTTGGTAAATCCAAACAAGTGAGCCCACTGGGACTAGGACTGGGACTGCCTCTGGGTGCCTGGCTTCCTGGATCCCAAGTTCAGAGAGTTCCATCACCAAGGAAGTGAGGTGAGGTCACTTCCTTCAGGAACTGAATGAGGTCACTGCCTGGCAACCACTGTGTCCTAAGAGTTGCTTGCAAGTGTCCCAGGAGATGGAGGCTGCCCCTGCTTCCTGTGACACTTTCACAAGTTAGAATGGAATATCAACCATAGGCACCAAGGAACAGCTCTCCACACAGACCTGGTTTGGTCCATCTTGTCTACATTAAGAAGAGAGAGGCTCATTCAGACACATCCCTTCATCCTGACCAGGTTGTTTGCCATGGAAGTTGACTTTTGCTCTCTCAGGTCCTTCATAGGTGCCTACATTTTCTCCAGGGTTCATTTCTGCATGGACCTTTGAGGTTCTCAGCAGGTGGAAGATCCCCTCCATTCCTGTATTGTAAGACCAACTCTGTCCCTGCTCTTCTGTAAAGTTAGATTGAGGGAACAGTGTCTGGTTAGGGTTAAGAACATGTTCGATTTGGGTTAGGAATCATTCTGCTAGTTGTAGAATGGTATTGGGAACCTGCGATATTTATAATCATATATAGGTGAAATATATGTATGAAAAAGGAAACCTAAGTAAGATTTGAAGGCCAGAAGGGCATTGGGCCCTTGATTGGGATACTTAGCTTTGAATCACATTCTGCACAGATGTCTCAGATAAATTGATATACAATGGCATAGGACCTTGTACCTCGGATGATTGAATGTAGAAGAGAACATCCAGTCAAAAAGGGATAGTAGGTAAGATTAGGAAGCTAGTCGGTAGGTTTAGGAAGAAGAGTGAGTGTAAAATTTGGACCAAAAGTTCTTTAGCAATTGGGTGTCGGTTAGAGAGTGAATGTAAATGTCAGCACATGTGAAGAGTCAGTCACAATGATGAACTGGGGAAAAACATGTAGGAAAGCAGATATCAATAGAGACATTAGGAAATCAGGCAAGGTATAAGTTGAGTGATAGGAATAGACATTTTCAACAGGGTTGAGGTTGAATATGTAATCTTAGGAAGAAACAAGTGTGTAGTCACCAATAGGATTGACATTGGAGAGCATTAGGCAACCAGGAGAAGGAAGTTTTTAGTAATCCATGCTCACTTTCCAATTAGGCTTTGCTACAATCATAAGTGTGACCTTTGCATTTTGTGTCCAGAATATGACAGTGATAAAATGTATATGTAGATCAGGTGACATGAGTACTTCTTCCACCATTGCTGGGAGCAATATGTTGAAGACGTATTAATTAGTATTTGGGGGTACAAATACGTGTACCCTGGGTCTATGAATATAGAGATAATGCATGAATAGACCATACTGTGAATAAATAATATAACTGCTTCCAATTTAAATAATGGATTGAGTTGATATCTGAAAGTATATAGGAAATCTTATATTGACACACAATCATTCATTCCTACCAGTTATACATCTAATGGCAATATTAGGGTTATGGTTTACCCTGAAGGGTGTGTGAGTTTTGCGTCAAAAGTGATTATGGAAATGGAAAATCATGTGTTTGGAAAGAAGTCTCATGAACAAACCAGTCAAGAAACATGGAGGAATACATGTGTTCTGAAGCAGGAAGGGATTGAAAGTGAACCAAATGCCTAGAAATTTTTAAACTTGAGGATGAAATATACATCCTATGATGTGCATCAGCTGAAGAAATAGTAAGGTACCAGTGTTGAATAAAAATGAATGTCAAAATACACATCATGTCCCATAGGAATCTACTTGCATTGATGTTAAACTGGGTCAGTTACTGTAGAAAGATTAGGATTTCTATGCACCATCCACGGAAGTTAGTTTTCAGTACTAGGAATAAAATATGTATTTCAGGTGGATAAATATTTCTGAGAATAATCTTGTGAAAGTCGATTATCAATCCACATATATGAACATGAATGAATTTAGGGAATGTATCATAAGACACATATATTTCATATTTTGAAAAGTCTGGAGAGAGTTTGTGTGTGTGTGTATATATATATATCGATATATACACACACACACAAAACACACACACAGACATTAAAAATTCGAAATATATATGCCATTTGAAATTCATGATGAAATATATATCATCCACAGATCCAAAAATATTTATTTTACTGAACATGGATTTTTGTATCCTGTTGTTCAAGTAGGAAGCTCACCCATAGGTTGAAGTTTCAGTTCCAACAGCGTTTGGGAGGAGTGATCTCTTCTCACAATTTGTATCTGCCAAGTCAGCCACCTCACAAGAATATACGTGGGATACCAGGTAGGATTCTTTATGTGCATGTAAAAATACATGTGCTGAATAGGCTACAGAGAAAGGGAGACAGGAATTCACATATTTGTTAACTTTAAAAACACATGGAGAACTATTTCTATTCAATTGGACTAGATTTATAACACCTACCCTTTATAATGCAAAAGGCAAGTGCAACTATACACCATGCCTCCTCTGAACTGCTTGTATTTCTATTCTGTTTGGGTTCTTTTTCTCCATCATATTAGGACTCATAGTCAGAGTCTAGTAGGGTATGGGTTAGTGTCAGGGAATCAGTATTTCAAGTGGAAAATAGGAAATGAATCCAATGTGTATGCAAATACGTGCTACACAAAAATCTTCCCACTCTCATCCAGAACAATGCCTTGACATGACCTTCGCCCCAAGGAAGAAGCAACTCGAGGGGAAGAGTTAGAAAATCTGTGGATACATATGTGGAATGGAAAATGCTCAGGAGTTCCCAACCTTGGAGGTGGTAGAGGAGTTTCCATAAGTAAGGGACAGGGTAAACACTCCACAAACATGGAGCTCTGCTGGCCTAAAGACTTCGTGAGAAACTGCCTCTGAGGTTGGGCACTTGAAATATATGTTGTTGTCAGGAGCTTTAGCTTCCTTTGGAGTGAGACCATCAAAGCTGGGTCTGCATCTATGTGACCTGGAGGACATGGTTTCTGATTTTCCAATGAACATGAGGCAGAAGTGCTGAATTCTCTCTTTGTAGGTCCACAGTGGCCACTGGAGGCTAAGTGTCTCCCCGTGTGGACTGTGAAGCCATTTGGTCCTCCTCGACTTTTCGTGGTGTTTCTTGCTGCTGCACTGGGAGTTTGGTATTTGCTTCATGAAATACAAGGACTTCAAAGGGGACACAGTGCTGGAGGGAGTTCTGTCACCTGTGGTGGGTCAGGGTCCTAGGAGAATGCACCAACCAGTCTTCTATCCCACAGAGCTCGCCCCCTTGACCCTAGCAACCTGATTCTGAACATTGCCCTGAAACCTCTCCATATAACAAGATGCCTTTCCATATAAGTGTCTGCCGGCTGCACCATGTCAGTCACAAGCCATTTGGAAGCCAATGTCAGATCCACATGGCCCTACCACAGATGTTTTATCACACTCCTGCACACCACTTCTCTAGGCCCACTACTCAGCAGGCCCCACCTTACTGGCATCTCTGTTCTACACCATTTTCATGAAACCCAGCCAATCAAGGCACTGTCTGGTACACTCCTGATCAGCAACAGGACATCCAAAGGTTCTCCAGTGCCACCTGGTCATGGGAACTTAAGAATTTCATGGTATTTATCTAGCCATTTTTCAAGGATGAAGTTGGAGGCACTGTGGGTTTCCATTCATTCAGGAACCATTAAATGGTGAGGAAGCTCATTTCAATGAAAGCTCTGGAGAACTCTCACAAACAAAGCTTCCCAAAGAGTGGCCAAAAGGTCGCAGGAAGCCAGGCCCATTGAGGTCTACCATGTGAGGTCCATGTGTGTTTTGACTCTCAACCATGGCTGCCAGGTCTGTAAGAATAAAATCATGTGATATCCTGGCTGAGATTCCCAGTGCTCTGTGGAAAGCCAACCTGGGCCTAGATCTCAGTTTCCAAGGGCGACTCTCAAGCGTGGCCTACTAAAATCTCAACACAGTTCATGGCAATACTTCTCTGAGGTCAGTTCCAGAACACAGGCTCCAAGGGGAATCACACCAGAGTTCTCGCCATGGTGGACCCAGTCATCTCTTCCAACCGCCACACAAAGGACCACAATTCCAACCAAAACACTGCCACATGGCCCTCATCTTCTTCCATATACACACTCATCATAACCTCTGGCTGGAGGTTTCCATCAGGGGCGCAGCCCAAGACAGTGTCCACAATAAGCTCCCTTGCCCCTCATTTGCCTAATATCAGGGTGGCCTGGACAGCCTTCCTGTGCACCAGGAGTGATCAAATAGGCCTGCCTTTAATACTGCTCTGCTTCTCCAATTTGAGGCCTACTGACTGCGGGCTATAGATTCTTTGTGTGAATTGGAGTCAGGAGAAAACCCAAGCACCTATGGGCTAGCCTCTGCAGGGCTTTGAAGAACTCATTTGACCCAAAGGATCCCTATGCTCTCTTGATGGAGGTCAGGAACCTTACAGAGGAAGGCGAGAGACTTCATCCAAAATGACTGCTTTTTTGCCATTTTGGCTTTGGATGCACACATGGGATCTTTCTTCAATCCATCAGGTGCTGACAATCTAAGCCACAGCCTCACACAGGGCCAAGAGGCTGATTCAGACCCATCCCTTTCCAAAGCAATGAAGCAAAGAGCCACAGGTGATGCCCATTCATTTCCATTTGAAAACTGTTTTCTTGAGGCTTCACAAAGGGGTGCCCTGAGGCAAAGGCCTTCCTGACATTCAGGGCAACAGAACAATAGGTAAGCAAAAGGCCCAAAGCAGGCTTTCTCCACTGAGACTTTACTGGTCCCACTGATATCTGAGTTTTCTGAGATGCTCACCATTCCTTTCAGCTCTCCAGTACTTGGCCATGTCACAGAGCTTGGAGGTGGTACATATCTTGGACACAAAACCATGAGCCTATTCTGGAGAGTGGCCAGAATGCAGGAAGAAAACAGGAACTTAGGAAGATAGTAGGTGTTGCCCATCCATCAGGCAAGCCGCAGTCCATTCATAAATTGGGCAGGATGAATACTGGGAAGCTTTCTACTAGACAGGACACATCCATTGATGCATTCTCTTTTCTAATGTCTACAACCAGGGACACAGTGAGATACACAAACTTAGAAACACTCGCCTTGTCAAAAGACTTACTGGAAACAGTCCACTCCAAACAAACAAACCGCCTTTCCTACCTATTCTCAGAACATGAGAGAAATTCACAAACTCACCCCCACACCCACAAAGGCACCTCCTTCCCCCAAGTAGGTCTGTGACTACCCGGAGTGTTGTCTGACTGCTGGGCCATACTATGTTGCCCCGAAATGGCCTGTCCTGTCTCAGATCTGGCCTCCTTGGCCAACTCTGTGAAGTTGTCAGGAGCCAGTGGTGAGCCATGACCTGCTTTCTCAGGCAAGGCCCTCGTCAGTGCTTTCCTGGCATTTGGCCATCCTCACATCAGTAGGGACCAAGGAAGACTGACTCTGTCCTTGGTAAATCCAAACAAGTGAGCCCACTGGGACTGGGACTGGGACTGCCTCTGGGTGCCTGGCTTCCTGGATCCCAAGTTCAGAGAGTTCCATCACCAAGGAAGTGAGGTGAGGTCACTTCCTTCAGGAACTGAATGAGGTCACTGCCTGGCAACCACTGTGTCCTAAGAGTTGCTTGCAAGTGTCCCAGGAGATGGAGGCTGCCCCTGCTTCCTGTGACACTTTCACAAGTTAGAATGGAATATCAACCATAGGCACCAAGGAACAGCTCTGCACACAGACCTGGTTTGGTCCATCTTGTCTACATTAAGAAGAGAGAGGCTCATTCAGACACATCCCTTCATCCTGACCAGGTTGTTTGCCATGGAAGTTGACTTTTGCTCTCTCAGGGCCTTCATAGCTGCCTACATCTTCTCCAGGGTTCATTTCTGCATGGACCTTTGAGGTTCTCAGCAGGTGGAAGATCCCCTCCATTCCTGTATTGTAAGACCAACTCTGTCCCTGCTCTTCTGTAAAGTTAGATTGAGGGAACAGTGTCTGGTTAGGGTTAAGAACATGTTCGATTTGGGTTAGGAATCATTCTGCTAGTTGTAGAATGGTATTGGGAACCTGCGATATTTATAATCATATATAGGTGAAATATATGTATGAAAAAGGAAATCTAAGTAAGATTTGAAGGCCAGAAGGGCATTGGGCCCTTGATTGGGATACTTAGCTTTGAATCACATTCTGCACAGATGTCTCAGATAAATTGATATACAATGGCATAGGACCTTGTACCTCGGATGATTGAATGTAGAAGAGAACATCCAGTCAAAAAGGGATAGTAGGTAAGATTAGGAAGCTAGTCGGTAGGTTTAGGAAGAAGAGTGAGTGTAAAATTTGGACCAAAAGTTCTTTAGCAATTGGGTGTCGGTTAGAGAGTGAATGTAAATGTCAGCACATGTGAAGAGTCAGTCACAATGATGAACTGGGGAAAAACATGTAGGAAAGCAGATATCAATAGAGACATTAGGAAATCAGGCAAGGTATAAGTTGAGTGATAGGAATAGACATTTTCAACAGGGTTGAGGTTGAATATGTAATCTTAGGAAGAAACAAGTGTGTAGTCACCAATAGGATTGACATTGGAGAGCATTAGGCAACCAGGAGAAGGAAGTTTTTAGTAATCCATGCTCACTTTCCAATTAGGCTTTGCTACAATCATAAGTGTGACCTTTGCATTTTGTGTCCAGAATATGACAGTGATAAAATGTATATGTAGATCAGGTGACATGAGTACTTCTTCCACCATTGCTGGGAGCAATATGTTGAAGACGTATTAATTAGTATTTGGGGGTACAAATACGTGTACCCTGGGTCTATGAATATAGAGATAATGCATGAATAGACCATACTGTGAATAAATAATATAACTGCTTCCAATTTAAATAATGGATTGAGTTGATATCTGAAAGTATATAGGAAATCTTATATTGACACACAATCATTCATTCCTACCAGTTATACATCTAATGGCAATATTAGGGTTATGGTTTACCCTGAAGGGTGTGTGAGTTTTGCGTCAAAAGTGATTATGGAAATGGAAAATCATGTGTTTGGAAAGAAGTCTCATGAACAAACCAGTCAAGAAACATGGAGGAATACATGTGTTCTGAAGCAGGAAGGGATTGAAAGTGAACCAAATGCCTAGAAATTTTTAAACTTGAGGATGAAATATACATCCTATGATGTGCATCAGCTGAAGAAATAGTAAGGTACCAGTGTTGAATAAAAATGAATGTCAAAATACACATCATGTCCCATAGGAATCTACTTGCATTGATGTTAAACTGGGTCAGTTACTGTAGAAAGATTAGGATTTCTATGCACCATCCACGGAAGTTAGTTTTCAGTACTAGGAATAAAATATGTATTTCAGGTGGATAAATATTTCTGAGAATAATCTTGTGAAAGTCGATTATCAATCCACATATATGAACATGAATGAATTTAGGGAATGTATCATAAGACACATATATTTCATATTTTGAAAAGTCTGGAGAGAGTTTGTGTGTGTGTGTATATATATATATCGATATATACACACACACACAAAACACACACACAGACATTAAAAATTCGAAATATATATGCCATTTGAAATTCATGATGAAATATATATCATCCACAGATCCAAAAATATTTATTTTACTGAACATGGATTTTTGTATCCTGTTGTTCAAGTAGGAAGCTCACCCATAGGTTGAAGTTTCAGTTCCAACAGCGTTTGGGAGGAGTGATCTCTTCTCACAATTTGTATCTGCCAAGTCAGCCACCTCACAAGAATATACGTGGGATACCAGGTAGGATTCTTTATGTGCATGTAAAAATACATGTGCTGAATAGGCTACAGAGAAAGGGAGACAGGAATTCACATATTTGTTAACTTTAAAAACACATGGAGAACTATTTCTATTCAATTGGACTAGATTTATAACACCTACCCTTTATAATGCAAAAGGCAAGTGCAACTATACACCATGCCTCCTCTGAACTGCTTGTATTTCTATTCTGTTTGGGTTCTTTTTCTCCATCATATTAGGACTCATAGTCAGAGTCTAGTAGGGTATGGGTTAGTGTCAGGGAATCAGTATTTCAAGTGGAAAATAGGAAATGAATCCAATGTGTATGCAAATACGTGCTACACAAAAATCTTCCCACTCTCATCCAGAACAATGCCTTGACATGACCTTCGCCCCAAGGAAGAAGCAACTCGAGGGGAAGAGTTAGAAAATCTGTGGATACATATGTGGAATGGAAAATGCTCAGGAGTTCCCAACCTTGGAGGTGGTAGAGGAGTTTCCATAAGTAAGGGACAGGGTAAACACTCCACAAACATGGAGCTCTGCTGGCCTAAAGACTTCGTGAGAAACTGCCTCTGAGGTTGGGCACTTGAAATATATGTTGTTGTCAGGAGCTTTAGCTTCCTTTGGAGTGAGACCATCAAAGCTGGGTCTGCATCTATGTGACCTGGAGGACATGGTTTCTGATTTTCCAATGAACATGAGGCAGAAGTGCTGAATTCTCTCTTTGTAGGTCCACAGTGGCCACTGGAGGCTAAGTGTCTCCCCGTGTGGACTGTGAAGCCATTTGGTCCTCCTCGACTTTTCGTGGTGTTTCTTGCTGCTGCACTGGGAGTTTGGTATTTGCTTCATGAAATACAAGGACTTCAAAGGGGACACAGTGCTGGAGGGAGTTCTGTCACCTGTGGTGGGTCAGGGTCCTAGGAGAATGCACCAACCAGTCTTCTATCCCACAGAGCTCGCCCCCTTGACCCTAGCAACCTGATTCTGAACATTGCCCTGAAACCTCTCCATATAACAAGATGCCTTTCCATATAAGTGTCTGCCGGCTGCACCATGTCAGTCACAAGCCATTTGGAAGCCAATGTCAGATCCACATGGCCCTACCACAGATGTTTTATCACACTCCTGCACACCACTTCTCTAGGCCCACTACTCAGCAGGCCCCACCTTACTGGCATCTCTGTTCTACACCATTTTCATGAAACCCAGCCAATCAAGGCACTGTCTGGTACACTCCTGATCAGCAACAGGACATCCAAAGGTTCTCCAGTGCCACCTGGTCATGGGAACTTAAGAATTTCATGGTATTTATCTAGCCATTTTTCAAGGATGAAGTTGGAGGCACTGTGGGTTTCCATTCATTCAGGAACCATTAAATGGTGAGGAAGCTCATTTCAATGAAAGCTCTGGAGAACTCTCACAAACAAAGCTTCCCAAAGAGTGGCCAAAAGGTCGCAGGAAGCCAGGCCCATTGAGGTCTACCATGTGAGGTCCATGTGTGTTTTGACTCTCAACCATGGCTGCCAGGTCTGTAAGAATAAAATCATGTGATATCCTGGCTGAGATTCCCAGTGCTCTGTGGAAAGCCAACCTGGGCCTAGATCTCAGTTTCCAAGGGCGACTCTCAAGCGTGGCCTACTAAAATCTCAACACAGTTCATGGCAATACTTCTCTGAGGTCAGTTCCAGAACACAGGCTCCAAGGGGAATCACACCAGAGTTCTCGCCATGGTGGACCCAGTCATCTCTTCCAACCGCCACACAAAGGACCACAATTCCAACCAAAACACTGCCACATGGCCCTCATCTTCTTCCATATACACACTCATCATAACCTCTGGCTGGAGGTTTCCATCAGGGGCGCAGCCCAAGACAGTGTCCACAATAAGCTCCCTTGCCCCTCATTTGCCTAATATCAGGGTGGCCTGGACAGCCTTCCTGTGCACCAGGAGTGATCAAATAGGCCTGCCTTTAATACTGCTCTGCTTCTCCAATTTGAGGCCTACTGACTGCGGGCTATAGATTCTTTGTGTGAATTGGAGTCAGGAGAAAACCCAAGCACCTATGGGCTAGCCTCTGCAGGGCTTTGAAGAACTCATTTGACCCAAAGGATCCCTATGCTCTCTTGATGGAGGTCAGGAACCTTACAGAGGAAGGCGAGAGACTTCATCCAAAATGACTGCTTTTTTGCCATTTTGGCTTTGGATGCACACATGGGATCTTTCTTCAATCCATCAGGTGCTGACAATCTAAGCCACAGCCTCACACAGGGCCAAGAGGCTGATTCAGACCCATCCCTTTGCAAAGCAATGAAGCAAAGAGCCACAGGTGATGCCCATTCATTTCCATTTGAAAACTGTTTTCTTGAGGCTTCACAAAGGGGTGCCCTGAGGCAAAGGCCTTCCTGACATTCAGGGCAACAGAACAATAGGTAAGCAAAAGGCCCAAAGCAGGCTTTCTCCACTGAGACTTTACTGGTCCCACTGATATCTGAGTTTTCTGAGATGCTCACCATTCCTTTCAGCTCTCCAGTACTTGGCCATGTCACAGAGCTTGGAGGTGGTACATATCTTGGACACAAAACCATGAGCCTATTCTGGAGAGTGGCCAGAATGCAGGAAGAAAACAGGAACTTAGGAAGATAGTAGGTGTTGCCCATCCATCAGGCAAGCCGCAGTCCATTCATAAATTGGGCAGGATGAATACTGGGAAGCTTTCTACTAGACAGGACACATCCATTGATGCATTCTCTTTTCTAATGTCTACAACCAGGGACACAGTGAGATACACAAACTTAGAAACACTCGCCTTGTCAAAAGACTTACTGGAAACAGTCCACTCCAAACAAACAAACCGCCTTTCCTACCTATTCTCAGAACATGAGAGAAATCCACAAACTCACCCCCACACCCACAAAGGCACCTCCTTCCCCCAAGTAGGTCTGTGACTACCCGGAGTGTTGTCTGACTGCTGGGCCATACTATGTTGCCCCGAAATGGCCTGTCCTGTCTCAGATCTGGCCTCCTTGGCCAACTCTGTGAAGTTGTCAGGAGCCAGTGGTGAGCCACGACCTGCTTTCTCAGGCAAGGCCCTCGTCAGTGCTTTCCTGGCATTTGGCCATCCTCACATCAGTAGGGACCAAGGAAGACTGACTCTGTCCTTGGTAAATCCAAACAAGTGAGCCCACTGGGACTAGGACTGGGACTGCCTCTGGGTGCCTGGCTTCCTGGATCCCAAGTTCAGAGAGTTCCATCACCAAGGAAGTGAGGTGAGGTCACTTCCTTCAGGAACTGAATGAGGTCACTGCCTGGCAACCACTGTGTCCTAAGAGTTGCTTGCAAGTGTCCCAGGAGATGGAGGCTGCCCCTGCTTCCTGTGACACTTTCACAAGTTAGAATGGAATATCAACCATAGGCACCAAGGAACAGCTCTCCACACAGACCTGGTTTGGTCCATCTTGTCTACATTAAGAAGAGAGAGGCTCATTCAGACACATCCCTTCATCCTGACCAGGTTGTTTGCCATGGAAGTTGACTTTTGCTCTCTCAGGGCCTTCATAGCTGCCTACATCTTCTCCAGGGTTCATTTCTGCATGGACCTTTGAGGTTCTCAGCAGGTGGAAGATCCCCTCCATTCCTGTATTGTAAGACCAACTCTGTCCCTGCTCTTCTGTAAAGTTAGATTGAGGGAACAGTGTCTGGTTAGGGTTAAGAACATGTTCGATTTGGGTTAGGAATCATTCTGCTAGTTGTAGAATGGTATTGGGAACCTGCGATATTTATAATCATATATAGGTGAAATATATGTATGAAAAAGGAAATCTAAGTAAGATTTGAAGGCCAGAAGGGCATTGGGCCCTTGATTGGGATACTTAGCTTTGAATCACATTCTGCACAGATGTCTCAGATAAATTGATATACAATGGCATAGGACCTTGTACCTCGGATGATTGAATGTAGAAGAGAACATCCAGTCAAAAAGGGATAGTAGGTAAGATTAGGAAGCTAGTCGGTAGGTTTAGGAAGAAGAGTGAGTGTAAAATTTGGACCAAAAGTTCTTTAGCAATTGGGTGTCGGTTAGAGAGTGAATGTAAATGTCAGCACATGTGAAGAGTCAGTCACAATGATGAACTGGGGAAAAACATGTAGGAAAGCAGATATCAATAGAGACATTAGGAAATCAGGCAAGGTATAAGTTGAGTGATAGGAATAGACATTTTCAACAGGGTTGAGGTTGAATATGTAATCTTAGGAAGAAACAAGTGTGTAGTCACCAATAGGATTGACATTGGAGAGCATTAGGCAACCAGGAGAAGGAAGTTTTTAGTAATCCATGCTCACTTTCCAATTAGGCTTTGCTACAATCATAAGTGTGACCTTTGCATTTTGTGTCCAGAATATGACAGTGATAAAATGTATATGTAGATCAGGTGACATGAGTACTTCTTCCACCATTGCTGGGAGCAATATGTTGAAGACGTATTAATTAGTATTTGGGGGTACAAATACGTGTACCCTGGGTCTATGAATATAGAGATAATGCATGAATAGACCATACTGTGAATAAATAATATAACTGCTTCCAATTTAAATAATGGATTGAGTTGATATCTGAAAGTATATAGGAAATCTTATATTGACACACAATCATTCATTCCTACCAGTTATACATCTAATGGCAATATTAGGGTTATGGTTTACCCTGAAGGGTGGGTGAGTTTTGCGTCAAAAGTGATTATGGAAATGGAAAATCATGTGTTTGGAAAGAAGTCTCATGAACAAACCAGTCAAGAAACATGGAGGAATACATGTGTTCTGAAGCAGGAAGGGATTGAAAGTGAACCAAATGCCTAGAAATTTTTAAACTTGAGGATGAAATATACATCCTATGATGTGCATCAGCTGAAGAAATAGTAAGGTACCAGTGTTGAATAAAAATGAATGTCAAAATACACATCATGTCCCATAGGAATCTACTTGCATTGATGTTAAACTGGGTCAGTTACTGTAGAAAGATTAGGATTTCTATGCACCATCCACGGAAGTTAGTTTTCAGTACTAGGAATAAAATATGTATTTCAGGTGGATAAATATTTCTGAGAATAATCTTGTGAAAGTCGATTATAAATCCACATATATGAACATGAATGAATTTAGGGAATGTATCATAAGACACATATATTTCATATTTTGAAAAGTCTGGAGAGAGTTTGTGTGTGTGTGTATATATATATATCGATATATACACACACACACAAAACACACACACAGACATTAAAAATTCGAAATATATATGCCATTTGAAATTCATGATGAAATATATATCATCCACAGATCCAAAAATATTTATTTTACTGAACATGGATTTTTGTATCCTGTTGTTCAAGTAGGAAGCTCACCCATAGGTTGAAGTTTCAGTTCCAACAGCGTTTGGGAGGAGTGATCTCTTCTCACAATTTGTATCTGCCAAGTCAGCCACCTCACAAGAATATACGTGGGATACCAGGTAGGATTCTTTATGTGCATGTAAAAATACATGTGCTGAATAGGCTACAGAGAAAGGGAGACAGGAATTCACATATTTGTTAACTTTAAAAACACATGGAGAACTATTTCTATTCAATTGGACTAGATTTATAACACCTACCCTTTATAATGCAAAAGGCAAGTGCAACTATACACCATGCCTCCTCTGAACTGCTTGTATTTCTATTCTGTTTGGGTTCTTTTTCTCCATCATATTAGGACTCATAGTCAGAGTCTAGTAGGGTATGGGTTAGTGTCAGGGAATCAGTATTTCAAGTGGAAAATAGGAAATGAATCCAATGTGTATGCAAATACGTGCTACACAAAAATCTTCCCACTCTCATCCAGAACAATGCCTTGACATGACCTTCGCCCCAAGGAAGAAGCAACTCGAGGGGAAGAGTTAGAAAATCTGTGGATACATATGTGGAATGGAAAATGCTCAGGAGTTCCCAACCTTGGAGGTGGTAGAGGAGTTTCCATAAGTAAGGGACAGGGTAAACACTCCACAAACATGGAGCTCTGCTGGCCTAAAGACTTCGTGAGAAACTGCCTCTGAGGTTGGGCACTTGAAATATATGTTGTTGTCAGGAGCTTTAGCTTCCTTTGGAGTGAGACCATCAAAGCTGGGTCTGCATCTATGTGACCTGGAGGACATGGTTTCTGATTTTCCAATGAACATGAGGCAGAAGTGCTGAATTCTCTCTTTGTAGGTCCACAGTGGCCACTGGAGGCTAAGTGTCTCCCCGTGTGGACTGTGAAGCCATTTGGTCCTCCTCGACTTTTCGTGGTGTTTCTTGCTGCTGCACTGGGAGTTTGGTATTTGCTTCATGAAATACAAGGACTTCAAAGGGGACACAGTGCTGGAGGGAGTTCTGTCACCTGTGGTGGGTCAGGGTCCTAGGAGAATGCACCAACCAGTCTTCTATCCCACAGAGCTCGCCCCCTTGACCCTAGCAACCTGATTCTGAACATTGCCCTGAAACCTCTCCATATAACAAGATGCCTTTCCATATAAGTGTCTGCCGGCTGCACCATGTCAGTCACAAGCCATTTGGAAGCCAATGTCAGATCCACATGGCCCTACCACAGATGTTTTATCACACTCCTGCACACCACTTCTCTAGGCCCACTACTCAGCAGGCCCCACCTTACTGGCATCTCTGTTCTACACCATTTTCATGAAACCCAGCCAATCAAGGCACTGTCTGGTACACTCCTGATCAGCAACAGGACATCCAAAGGTTCTCCAGTGCCACCTGGTCATGGGAACTTAAGAATTTCATGGTATTTATCTAGCCATTTTTCAAGGATGAAGTTGGAGGCACTGTGGGTTTCCATTCATTCAGGAACCATTAAATGGTGAGGAAGCTCATTTCAATGAAAGCTCTGGAGAACTCTCACAAACAAAGCTTCCCAAAGAGTGGCCAAAAGGTCGCAGGAAGCCAGGCCCATTGAGGTCTACCATGTGAGGTCCATGTGTGTTTTGACTCTCAACCATGGCTGCCAGGTCTGTAAGAATAAAATCATGTGATATCCTGGCTGAGATTCCCAGTGCTCTGTGGAAAGCCAACCTGGGCCTAGATCTCAGTTTCCAAGGGCGACTCTCAAGCGTGGCCTACTAAAATCTCAACACAGTTCATGGCAATACTTCTCTGAGGTCAGTTCCAGAACACAGGCTCCAAGGGGAATCACACCAGAGTTCTCGCCATGGTGGACCCAGTCATCTCTTCCAACCGCCACACAAAGGACCACAATTCCAACCAAAACACTGCCACATGGCCCTCATCTTCTTCCATATACACACTCATCATAACCTCTGGCTGGAGGTTTCCATCAGGGGCGCAGCCCAAGACAGTGTCCACAATAAGCTCCCTTGCCCCTCATTTGCCTAATATCAGGGTGGCCTGGACAGCCTTCCTGTGCACCAGGAGTGATCAAATAGGCCTGCCTTTAATACTGCTCTGCTTCTCCAATTTGAGGCCTACTGACTGCGGGCTATAGATTCTTTGTGTGAATTGGAGTCAGGAGAAAACCCAAGCACCTATGGGCTAGCCTCTGCAGGGCTTTGAAGAACTCATTTGACCCAAAGGATCCCTATGCTCTCTTGATGGAGGTCAGGAACCTTACAGAGGAAGGCGAGAGACTTCATCCAAAATGACTGCTTTTTTGCCATTTTGGCTTTGGATGCACACATGGGATCTTTCTTCAATCCATCAGGTGCTGACAATCTAAGCCACAGCCTCACACAGGGCCAAGAGGCTGATTCAGACCCATCCCTTTGCAAAGCAATGAAGCAAAGAGCCACAGGTGATGCCCATTCATTTCCATTTGAAAACTGTTTTCTTGAGGCTTCACAAAGGGGTGCCCTGAGGCAAAGGCCTTCCTGACATTCAGGGCAACAGAACAATAGGTAAGCAAAAGGCCCAAAGCAGGCTTTCTCCACTGAGACTTTACTGGTCCCACTGATATCTGAGTTTTCTGAGATGCTCACCATTCCTTTCAGCTCTCCAGTACATGGCCATGTCACAGAGCTTGGAGGTGGTACATATCTTGGACACAAAACCATGAGCCTATTCTGGAGAGTGGCCAGAATGCAGGAAGAAAACAGGAACTTAGGAAGATAGTAGGTGTTGCCCATCCATCAGGCAAGCCGCAGTCCATTCATAAATTGGGCAGGATGAATACTGGGAAGCTTTCTACTAGACAGGACACATCCATTGATGCATTCTCTTTTCTAATGTCTACAACCAGGGACACAGTGAGATACACAAACTTAGAAACACTCGCCTTGTCAAAAGACTTACTGGAAACAGTCCACTCCAAACAAACAAACCGCCTTTCCTACCTATTCTCAGAACATGAGAGAAATCCACAAACTCACCCCCACACCCACAAAGGCACCTCCTTCCCCCAAGTAGGTCTGTGACTACCCGGAGTGTTGTCTGACTGCTGGGCCATACTATGTTGCCCCGAAATGGCCTGTCCTGTCTCAGATCTGGCCTCCTTGGCCAACTCTGTGAAGTTGTCAGGAGCCAGTGGTGAGCCACGACCTGCTTTCTCAGGCAAGGCCCTCGTCAGTGCTTTCCTGGCATTTGGCCATCCTCACATCAGTAGGGACCAAGGAAGACTGACTCTGTCCTTGGTAAATCCAAACAAGTGAGCCCACTGGGACTAGGACTGGGACTGCCTCTGGGTGCCTGGCTTCCTGGATCCCAAGTTCAGAGAGTTCCATCACCAAGGAAGTGAGGTGAGGTCACTTCCTTCAGGAACTGAATGAGGTCACTGCCTGGCAACCACTGTGTCCTAAGAGTTGCTTGCAAGTGTCCCAGGAGATGGAGGCTGCCCCTGCTTCCTGTGACACTTTCACAAGTTAGAATGGAATATCAACCATAGGCACCAAGGAACAGCTCTCCACACAGACCTGGTTTGGTCCATCTTGTCTACATTAAGAAGAGAGAGGCTCATTCAGACACATCCCTTCATCCTGACCAGGTTGTTTGCCATGGAAGTTGACTTTTGCTCTCTCAGGGCCTTCATAGCTGCCTACATCTTCTCCAGGGTTCATTTCTGCATGGACCTTTGAGGTTCTCAGCAGGTGGAAGATCCCCTCCATTCCTGTATTGTAAGACCAACTCTGTCCCTGCTCTTCTGTAAAGTTAGATTGAGGGAACAGTGTCTGGTTAGGGTTAAGAACATGTTCGATTTGGGTTAGGAATCATTCTGCTAGTTGTAGAATGGTATTGGGAACCTGCGATATTTATAATCATATATAGGTGAAATATATGTATGAAAAAGGAAATCTAAGTAAGATTTGAAGGCCAGAAGGGCATTGGGCCCTTGATTGGGATACTTAGCTTTGAATCACATTCTGCACAGATGTCTCAGATAAATTGATATACAATGGCATAGGACCTTGTACCTCGGATGATTGAATGTAGAAGAGAACATCCAGTCAAAAAGGGATAGTAGGTAAGATTAGGAAGCTAGTCGGTAGGTTTAGGAAGAAGAGTGAGTGTAAAATTTGGACCAAAAGTTCTTTAGCAATTGGGTGTCGGTTAGAGAGTGAATGTAAATGTCAGCACATGTGAAGAGTCAGTCACAATGATGAACTGGGGAAAAACATGTAGGAAAGCAGATATCAATAGAGACATTAGGAAATCAGGCAAGGTATAAGTTGAGTGATAGGAATAGACATTTTCAACAGGGTTGAGGTTGAATATGTAATCTTAGGAAGAAACAAGTGTGTAGTCACCAATAGGATTGACATTGGAGAGCATTAGGCAACCAGGAGAAGGAAGTTTTTAGTAATCCATGCTCACTTTCCAATTAGGCTTTGCTACAATCATAAGTGTGACCTTTGCATTTTGTGTCCAGAATATGACAGTGATAAAATGTATATGTAGATCAGGTGACATGAGTACTTCTTCCACCATTGCTGGGAGCAATATGTTGAAGACGTATTAATTAGTATTTGGGGGTACAAATACGTGTACCCTGGGTCTATGAATATAGAGATAATGCATGAATAGACCATACTGTGAATAAATAATATAACTGCTTCCAATTTAAATAATGGATTGAGTTGATATCTGAAAGTATATAGGAAATCTTATATTGACACACAATCATTCATTCCTACCAGTTATACATCTAATGGCAATATTAGGGTTATGGTTTACCCTGAAGGGTGGGTGAGTTTTGCGTCAAAAGTGATTATGGAAATGGAAAATCATGTGTTTGGAAAGAAGTCTCATGAACAAACCAGTCAAGAAACATGGAGGAATACATGTGTTCTGAAGCAGGAAGGGATTGAAAGTGAACCAAATGCCTAGAAATTTTTAAACTTGAGGATGAAATATACATCCTATGATGTGCATCAGCTGAAGAAATAGTAAGGTACCAGTGTTGAATAAAAATGAATGTCAAAATACACATCATGTCCCATAGGAATCTACTTGCATTGATGTTAAACTGGGTCAGTTACTGTAGAAAGATTAGGATTTCTATGCACCATCCACGGAAGTTAGTTTTCAGTACTAGGAATAAAATATGTATTTCAGGTGGATAAATATTTCTGAGAATAATCTTGTGAAAGTCGATTATAAATCCACATATATGAACATGAATGAATTTAGGGAATGTATCATAAGACACATATATTTCATATTTTGAAAAGTCTGGAGAGAGTTTGTGTGTGTGTGTATATATATATATCGATATATACACACACACACAAAACACACACACAGACATTAAAAATTCGAAATATATATGCCATTTGAAATTCATGATGAAATATATATCATCCACAGATCCAAAAATATTTATTTTACTGAACATGGATTTTTGTATCCTGTTGTTCAAGTAGGAAGCTCACCCATAGGTTGAAGTTTCAGTTCCAACAGCGTTTGGGAGGAGTGATCTCTTCTCACAATTTGTATCTGCCAAGTCAGCCACCTCACAAGAATATACGTGGGATACCAGGTAGGATTCTTTATGTGCATGTAAAAATACATGTGCTGAATAGGCTACAGAGAAAGGGAGACAGGAATTCACATATTTGTTAACTTTAAAAACACATGGAGAACTATTTCTATTCAATTGGACTAGATTTATAACACCTACCCTTTATAATGCAAAAGGCAAGTGCAACTATACACCATGCCTCCTCTGAACTGCTTGTATTTCTATTCTGTTTGGGTTCTTTTTCTCCATCATATTAGGACTCATAGTCAGAGTCTAGTAGGGTATGGGTTAGTGTCAGGGAATCAGTATTTCAAGTGGAAAATAGGAAATGAATCCAATGTGTATGCAAATACGTGCTACACAAAAATCTTCCCACTCTCATCCAGAACAATGCCTTGACATGACCTTCGCCCCAAGGAAGAAGCAACTCGAGGGGAAGAGTTAGAAAATCTGTGGATACATATGTGGAATGGAAAATGCTCAGGAGTTCCCAACCTTGGAGGTGGTAGAGGAGTTTCCATAAGTAAGGGACAGGGTAAACACTCCACAAACATGGAGCTCTGCTGGCCTAAAGACTTCGTGAGAAACTGCCTCTGAGGTTGGGCACTTGAAATATATGTTGTTGTCAGGAGCTTTAGCTTCCTTTGGAGTGAGACCATCAAAGCTGGGTCTGCATCTATGTGACCTGGAGGACATGGTTTCTGATTTTCCAATGAACATGAGGCAGAAGTGCTGAATTCTCTCTTTGTAGGTCCACAGTGGCCACTGGAGGCTAAGTGTCTCCCCGTGTGGACTGTGAAGCCATTTGGTCCTCCTCGACTTTTCGTGGTGTTTCTTGCTGCTGCACTGGGAGTTTGGTATTTGCTTCATGAAATACAAGGACTTCAAAGGGGACACAGTGCTGGAGGGAGTTCTGTCACCTGTGGTGGGTCAGGGTCCTAGGAGAATGCACCAACCAGTCTTCTATCCCACAGAGCTCGCCCCCTTGACCCTAGCAACCTGATTCTGAACATTGCCCTGAAACCTCTCCATATAACAAGATGCCTTTCCATATAAGTGTCTGCCGGCTGCACCATGTCAGTCACAAGCCATTTGGAAGCCAATGTCAGATCCACATGGCCCTACCACAGATGTTTTATCACACTCCTGCACACCACTTCTCTAGGCCCACTACTCAGCAGGCCCCACCTTACTGGCATCTCTGTTCTACACCATTTTCATGAAACCCAGCCAATCAAGGCACTGTCTGGTACACTCCTGATCAGCAACAGGACATCCAAAGGTTCTCCAGTGCCACCTGGTCATGGGAACTTAAGAATTTCATGGTATTTATCTAGCCATTTTTCAAGGATGAAGTTGGAGGCACTGTGGGTTTCCATTCATTCAGGAACCATTAAATGGTGAGGAAGCTCATTTCAATGAAAGCTCTGGAGAACTCTCACAAACAAAGCTTCCCAAAGAGTGGCCAAAAGGTCGCAGGAAGCCAGGCCCATTGAGGTCTACCATGTGAGGTCCATGTGTGTTTTGACTCTCAACCATGGCTGCCAGGTCTGTAAGAATAAAATCATGTGATATCCTGGCTGAGATTCCCAGTGCTCTGTGGAAAGCCAACCTGGGCCTAGATCTCAGTTTCCAAGGGCGACTCTCAAGCGTGGCCTACTAAAATCTCAACACAGTTCATGGCAATACTTCTCTGAGGTCAGTTCCAGAACACAGGCTCCAAGGGGAATCACACCAGAGTTCTCGCCATGGTGGACCCAGTCATCTCTTCCAACCGCCACACAAAGGACCACAATTCCAACCAAAACACTGCCACATGGCCCTCATCTTCTTCCATATACACACTCATCATAACCTCTGGCTGGAGGTTTCCATCAGGGGCGCAGCCCAAGACAGTGTCCACAATAAGCTCCCTTGCCCCTCATTTGCCTAATATCAGGGTGGCCTGGACAGCCTTCCTGTGCACCAGGAGTGATCAAATAGGCCTGCCTTTAATACTGCTCTGCTTCTCCAATTTGAGGCCTACTGACTGCGGGCTATAGATTCTTTGTGTGAATTGGAGTCAGGAGAAAACCCAAGCACCTATGGGCTAGCCTCTGCAGGGCTTTGAAGAACTCATTTGACCCAAAGGATCCCTATGCTCTCTTGATGGAGGTCAGGAACCTTACAGAGGAAGGCGAGAGACTTCATCCAAAATGACTGCTTTTTTGCCATTTTGGCTTTGGATGCACACATGGGATCTTTCTTCAATCCATCAGGTGCTGACAATCTAAGCCACAGCCTCACACAGGGCCAAGAGGCTGATTCAGACCCATCCCTTTGCAAAGCAATGAAGCAAAGAGCCACAGGTGATGCCCATTCATTTCCATTTGAAAACTGTTTTCTTGAGGCTTCACAAAGGGGTGCCCTGAGGCAAAGGCCTTCCTGACATTCAGGGCAACAGAACAATAGGTAAGCAAAAGGCCCAAAGCAGGCTTTCTCCACTGAGACTTTACTGGTCCCACTGATATCTGAGTTTTCTGAGATGCTCACCATTCCTTTCAGCTCTCCAGTACATGGCCATGTCACAGAGCTTGGAGGTGGTACATATCTTGGACACAAAACCATGAGCCTATTCTGGAGAGTGGCCAGAATGCAGGAAGAAAACAGGAACTTAGGAAGATAGTAGGTGTTGCCCATCCATCAGGCAAGCCGCAGTCCATTCATAAATTGGGCAGGATGAATACTGGGAAGCTTTCTACTAGACAGGACACATCCATTGATGCATTCTCTTTTCTAATGTCTACAACCAGGGACACAGTGAGATACACAAACTTAGAAACACTCGCCTTGTCAAAAGACTTACTGGAAACAGTCCACTCCAAACAAACAAACCGCCTTTCCTACCTATTCTCAGAACATGAGAGAAATCCACAAACTCACCCCCACACCCACAAAGGCACCTCCTTCCCCCAAGTAGGTCTGTGACTACCCGGAGTGTTGTCTGACTGCTGGGCCATACTATGTTGCCCCGAAATGGCCTGTCCTGTCTCAGATCTGGCCTCCTTGGCCAACTCTGTGAAGTTGTCAGGAGCCAGTGGTGAGCCACGACCTGCTTTCTCAGGCAAGGCCCTCGTCAGTGCTTTCCTGGCATTTGGCCATCCTCACATCAGTAGGGACCAAGGAAGACTGACTCTGTCCTTGGTAAATCCAAACAAGTGAGCCCACTGGGACTAGGACTGGGACTGCCTCTGGGTGCCTGGCTTCCTGGATCCCAAGTTCAGAGAGTTCCATCACCAAGGAAGTGAGGTGAGGTCACTTCCTTCAGGAACTGAATGAGGTCACTGCCTGGCAACCACTGTGTCCTAAGAGTTGCTTGCAAGTGTCCCAGGAGATGGAGGCTGCCCCTGCTTCCTGTGACACTTTCACAAGTTAGAATGGAATATCAACCATAGGCACCAAGGAACAGCTCTCCACACAGACCTGGTTTGGTCCATCTTGTCTACATTAAGAAGAGAGAGGCTCATTCAGACACATCCCTTCATCCTGACCAGGTTGTTTGCCATGGAAGTTGACTTTTGCTCTCTCAGGGCCTTCATAGCTGCCTACATCTTCTCCAGGGTTCATTTCTGCATGGACCTTTGAGGTTCTCAGCAGGTGGAAGATCCCCTCCATTCCTGTATTGTAAGACCAACTCTGTCCCTGCTCTTCTGTAAAGTTAGATTGAGGGAACAGTGTCTGGTTAGGGTTAAGAACATGTTCGATTTGGGTTAGGAATCATTCTGCTAGTTGTAGAATGGTATTGGGAACCTGCGATATTTATAATCATATATAGGTGAAATATATGTATGAAAAAGGAAATCTAAGTAAGATTTGAAGGCCAGAAGGGCATTGGGCCCTTGATTGGGATACTTAGCTTTGAATCACATTCTGCACAGATGTCTCAGATAAATTGATATACAATGGCATAGGACCTTGTACCTCGGATGATTGAATGTAGAAGAGAACATCCAGTCAAAAAGGGATAGTAGGTAAGATTAGGAAGCTAGTCGGTAGGTTTAGGAAGAAGAGTGAGTGTAAAATTTGGACCAAAAGTTCTTTAGCAATTGGGTGTCGGTTAGAGAGTGAATGTAAATGTCAGCACATGTGAAGAGTCAGTCACAATGATGAACTGGGGAAAAACATGTAGGAAAGCAGATATCAATAGAGACATTAGGAAATCAGGCAAGGTATAAGTTGAGTGATAGGAATAGACATTTTCAACAGGGTTGAGGTTGAATATGTAATCTTAGGAAGAAACAAGTGTGTAGTCACCAATAGGATTGACATTGGAGAGCATTAGGCAACCAGGAGAAGGAAGTTTTTAGTAATCCATGCTCACTTTCCAATTAGGCTTTGCTACAATCATAAGTGTGACCTTTGCATTTTGTGTCCAGAATATGACAGTGATAAAATGTATATGTAGATCAGGTGACATGAGTACTTCTTCCACCATTGCTGGGAGCAATATGTTGAAGACGTATTAATTAGTATTTGGGGGTACAAATACGTGTACCCTGGGTCTATGAATATAGAGATAATGCATGAATAGACCATACTGTGAATAAATAATATAACTGCTTCCAATTTAAATAATGGATTGAGTTGATATCTGAAAGTATATAGGAAATCTTATATTGACACACAATCATTCATTCCTACCAGTTATACATCTAATGGCAATATTAGGGTTATGGTTTACCCTGAAGGGTGGGTGAGTTTTGCGTCAAAAGTGATTATGGAAATGGAAAATCATGTGTTTGGAAAGAAGTCTCATGAACAAACCAGTCAAGAAACATGGAGGAATACATGTGTTCTGAAGCAGGAAGGGATTGAAAGTGAACCAAATGCCTAGAAATTTTTAAACTTGAGGATGAAATATACATCCTATGATGTGCATCAGCTGAAGAAATAGTAAGGTACCAGTGTTGAATAAAAATGAATGTCAAAATACACATCATGTCCCATAGGAATCTACTTGCATTGATGTTAAACTGGGTCAGTTACTGTAGAAAGATTAGGATTTCTATGCACCATCCACGGAAGTTAGTTTTCAGTACTAGGAATAAAATATGTATTTCAGGTGGATAAATATTTCTGAGAATAATCTTGTGAAAGTCGATTATAAATCCACATATATGAACATGAATGAATTTAGGGAATGTATCATAAGACACATATATTTCATATTTTGAAAAGTCTGGAGAGAGTTTGTGTGTGTGTGTATATATATATATCGATATATACACACACACACAAAACACACACACAGACATTAAAAATTCGAAATATATATGCCATTTGAAATTCATGATGAAATATATATCATCCACAGATCCAAAAATATTTATTTTACTGAACATGGATTTTTGTATCCTGTTGTTCAAGTAGGAAGCTCACCCATAGGTTGAAGTTTCAGTTCCAACAGCATTTGGGAGGAGTGATCTCTTCTCACAATTTGTATCTGCCAAGTCAGCCACCTCACAAGAATATACGTGGGATACCAGGTAGGATTCTTTATGTGCATGTAAAAATACATGTGCTGAATAGGCTACAGAGAAAGGGAGACAGGAATTCACATATTTGTTAACTTTAAAAACACATGGAGAACTATTTCTATTCAATTGGACTAGATTTATAACACCTACCCTTTATAATGCAAAAGGCAAGTGCAACTATACACCATGCCTCCTCTGAACTGCTTGTATTTCTATTCTGTTTGGGTTCTTTTTCTCCATCATATTAGGACTCATAGTCAGAGTCTAGTAGGGTATGGGTTAGTGTCAGGGAATCAGTATTTCAAGTGGAAAATAGGAAATGAATCCAATGTGTATGCAAATACGTGCTACACAAAAATCTTCCCACTCTCATCCAGAACAATGCCTTGACATGACCTTCGCCCCAAGGAAGAAGCAACTCGAGGGGAAGAGTTAGAAAATCTGTGGATACATATGTGGAATGGAAAATGCTCAGGAGTTCCCAACCTTGGAGGTGGTAGAGGAGTTTCCATAAGTAAGGGACAGGGTAAACACTCCACAAACATGGAGCTCTGCTGGCCTAAAGACTTCGTGAGAAACTGCCTCTGAGGTTGGGCACTTGAAATATATGTTGTTGTCAGGAGCTTTAGCTTCCTTTGGAGTGAGACCATCAAAGCTGGGTCTGCATCTATGTGACCTGGAGGACATGGTTTCTGATTTTCCAATGAACATGAGGCAGAAGTGCTGAATTCTCTCTTTGTAGGTCCACAGTGGCCACTGGAGGCTAAGTGTCTCCCCGTGTGGACTGTGAAGCCATTTGGTCCTCCTCGACTTTTCGTGGTGTTTCTGGCTGCTGCACTGGGAGTTTGGTATTTGCTTCATGAAATACAAGGACTTCAAAGGGGACACAGTGCTGGAGGGAGTTCTGTCACCTGTGGTGGGTCAGGGTCCTAGGAGAATGCACCAACCAGTCTTCTATCCCACAGAGCTCGCCCCCTTGACCCTAGCAACCTGATTCTGAACATTGCCCTGAAACCTCTCCATATAACAAGATGCCTTTCCATATAAGTGTCTGCCGGCTGCACCATGTCAGTCACAAGCCATTTGGAAGCCAATGTCAGATCCACATGGCCCTACCACAGATGTTTTATCACACTCCTGCACACCACTTCTCTAGGCCCACTACTCAGCAGGCCCCACCTTACTGGCATCTCTGTTCTACACCATTTTCATGAAACCCAGCCAATCAAGGCACTGTCTGGTACACTCCTGATCAGCAACAGGACATCCAAAGGTTCTCCAGTGCCACCTGGTCATGGGAACTTAAGAATTTCATGGTATTTATCTAGCCATTTTTCAAGGATGAAGTTGGAGGCACTGTGGGTTTCCATTCATTCAGGAACCATTAAATGGTGAGGAAGCTCATTTCAATGAAAGCTCTGGAGAACTCTCACAAACAAAGCTTCCCAAAGAGTGGCCAAAAGGTCGCAGGAAGCCAGGCCCATTGAGGTCTACCATGTGAGGTCCATGTGTGTTTTGACTCTCAACCATGGCTGCCAGGTCTGTAAGAATAAAATCATGTGATATCCTGGCTGAGATTCCCAGTGCTCTGTGGAAAGCCAACCTGGGCCTAGATCTCAGTTTCCAAGGGCGACTCTCAAGCGTGGCCTACTAAAATCTCAACACAGTTCATGGCAATACTTCTCTGAGGTCAGTTCCAGAACACAGGCTCCAAGGGGAATCACACCAGAGTTCTCGCCATGGTGGACCCAGTCATCTCTTCCAACCGCCACACAAAGGACCACAATTCCAACCAAAACACTGCCACATGGCCCTCATCTTCTTCCATATACACACTCATCATAACCTCTGGCTGGAGGTTTCCATCAGGGGCGCAGCCCAAGACAGTGTCCACAATAAGCTCCCTTGCCCCTCATTTGCCTAATATCAGGGTGGCCTGGACAGCCTTCCTGTGCACCAGGAGTGATCAAATAGGCCTGCCTTTAATACTGCTCTGCTTCTCCAATTTGAGGCCTACTGACTGCGGGCTATAGATTCTTTGTGTGAATTGGAGTCAGGAGAAAACCCAAGCACCTATGGGCTAGCCTCTGCAGGGCTTTGAAGAACTCATTTGACCCAAAGGATCCCTATGCTCTCTTGATGGAGGTCAGGAACCTTACAGAGGAAGGCGAGAGACTTCATCCAAAATGACTGCTTTTTTGCCATTTTGGCTTTGGATGCACACATGGGATCTTTCTTCAATCCATCAGGTGCTGACAATCTAAGCCACAGCCTCACACAGGGCCAAGAGGCTGATTCAGACCCATCCCTTTCCAAAGCAATGAAGCAAAGAGCCACAGGTGATGCCCATTCATTTCCATTTGAAAACTGTTTTCTTGAGGCTTCACAAAGGGGTGCCCTGAGGCAAAGGCCTTCCTGACATTCAGGGCAACAGAACAATAGGTAAGCAAAAGGCCCAAAGCAGGCTTTCTCCACTGAGACTTTACTGGTCCCACTGATATCTGAGTTTTCTGAGATGCTCACCATTCCTTTCAGCTCTCCAGTACATGGCCATGTCACAGAGCTTGGAGGTGGTACATATCTTGGACACAAAACCATGAGCCTATTCTGGAGAGTGGCCAGAATGCAGGAAGAAAACAGGAACTTAGGAAGATAGTAGGTGTTGCCCATCCATCAGGCAAGCCGCAGTCCATTCATAAATTGGGCAGGATGAATACTGGGAAGCTTTCTACTAGACAGGACACATCCATTGATGCATTCTCTTTTCTAATGTCTACAACCAGGGACACAGTGAGATACACAAACTTAGAAACACTCGCCTTGTCAAAAGACTTACTGGAAACAGTCCACTCCAAACAAACAAACCGCCTTTCCTACCTATTCTCAGAACATGGGACAAATCCACAAACTCACCCCCACACCCACAAAGGCACCTCCTTCCCCCAAGTAGGTCTGTGACTACCCGGAGTGTTGTCTGACTGCTGGGCCATACTATGTTGCCCCGAAATGGCCTGTCCTGTCTCAGATCTGGCCTCCTTGGCCAACTCTGTGAAGTTGTCAGGAGCCAGTGGTGAGCCACGACCTGCTTTCTCAGGCAAGGCCCTCGTCAGTGCTTTCCTGGCATTTGGCCATCCTCACATCAGTAGGGACCAAGGAAGACTGACTCTGTCCTTGGTAAATCCAAACAAGTGAGCCCACTGGGACTGGGGCTGGGACTGCCTCTGGGTGCCTGGCTTCCTGGATCCCAAGTTCAGAGAGTTCCATCACCAAGGAAGTGAGGTGAGGTCACTTCCTTCAGGAACTGAATGAGGTCACTGCCTGGCAACCACTGTGTCCTAAGAGTTGCTTGCAAGTGTCCCAGGAGATGGAGGCTGCCCCTGCTTCCTGTGACACTTTCACAAGTTAGAATGGAATATCAACCATAGGCACCAAGGAACAGCTCTCCACACAGACCTGGTTTGGTCCATCTTGTCTACATTAAGAAGAGAGAGGCTCATTCAGACACATCCCTTCATCCTGACCAGGTTGTTTGCCATGGAAGTTGACTTTTGCTCTCTCAGGGCCTTCATAGCTGCCTACATCTTCTCCAGGGTTCATTTCTGCATGGACCTTTGAGGTTCTCAGCAGGTGGAAGATCCCCTCCATTCCTGTATTGTAAGACCAACTCTGTCCCTGCTCTTCTGTAAAGTTAGATTGAGGGAACAGTGTCTGGTTAGGGTTAAGAACATGTTCGATTTGGGTTAGGAATCATTCTGCTAGTTGTAGAATGGTATTGGGAACCTGCGATATTTATAATCATATATAGGTGAAATATATGTATGAAAAAGGAAATCTAAGTAAGATTTGAAGGCCAGAAGGGCATTGGGCCCTTGATTGGGATACTTAGCTTTGAATCACATTCTGCACAGATGTCTCAGATAAATTGATATACAATGGCATAGGACCTTGTACCTCGGATGATTGAATGTAGAAGAGAACATCCAGTCAAAAAGGGATAGTAGGTAAGATTAGGAAGCTAGTCGGTAGGTTTAGGAAGAAGAGTGAGTGTAAAATTTGGACCAAAAGTTCTTTAGCAATTGGGTGTCGGTTAGAGAGTGAATGTAAATGTCAGCACATGTGAAGAGTCAGTCACAATGATGAACTGGGGAAAAACATGTAGGAAAGCAGATATCAATAGAGACATTAGGAAATCAGGCAAGGTATAAGTTGAGTGATAGGAATAGACATTTTCAACAGGGTTGAGGTTGAATATGTAATCTTAGGAAGAAACAAGTGTGTAGTCACCAATAGGATTGACATTGGAGAGCATTAGGCAACCAGGAGAAGGAAGTTTTTAGTAATCCATGCTCACTTTCCAATTAGGCTTTGCTACAATCATAAGTGTGACCTTTGCATTTTGTGTCCAGAATATGACAGTGATAAAATGTATATGTAGATCAGGTGACATGAGTACTTCTTCCACCATTGCTGGGAGCAATACGTTGAAGACGTATTAATTAGTATTTGGGGGTACAAATACGTGTACCCTGGGTCTATGAATATAGAGATAATGCATGAATAGACCATACTGTGAATAAATAATATAACTGCTTCCAATTTAAATAATGGATTGAGTTGATATCTGAAAGTATATAGGAAATCTTATATTGACACACAATCATTCATTCCTACCAGTTATACATCTAATGGCAATATTAGGGTTATGGTTTACCCTGAAGGGTGTGTGAGTTTTGCGTCAAAAGTGATTATGGAAATGGAAAATCATGTGTTTGGAAAGAAGTCTCATGAACAAACCAGTCAAGAAACATGGAGGAATACATGTGTTCTGAAGCAGGAAGGGATTGAAAGTGAACCAAATGCCTAGAAATTTTTAAACTTGAGGATGAAATATACATCCTATGATGTGCATCAGCTGAAGAAATAGTAAGGTACCAGTGTTGAATAAAAATGAATGTCAAAATACACATCATGTCCCATAGGAATCTACTTGCATTGATGTTAAACTGGGTCAGTTACTGTAGAAAGATTAGGATTTCTATGCACCATCCACGGAAGTTAGTTTTCAGTACTAGGAATAAAATATGTATTTCAGGTGGATAAATATTTCTGAGAATAATCTTGTGAAAGTCGATTATAAATCCACATATATGAACATGAATGAATTTAGGGAATGTATCATAAGACACATATATTTCATATTTTGAAAAGTCTGGAGAGAGTTTGTGTGTGTGTGTATATATATATATCGATATATACACACACACACAAAACACACACACAGACATTAAAAATTCGAAATATATATGCCATTTGAAATTCATGATGAAATATATATCATCCACAGATCCAAAAATATTTATTTTACTGAACATGGATTTTTGTATCCTGTTGTTCAAGTAGGAAGCTCACCCATAGGTTGAAGTTTCAGTTCCAACAGCGTTTGGGAGGAGTGATCTCTTCTCACAATTTGTATCTGCCAAGTCAGCCACCTCACAAGAATATACGTGGGATACCAGGTAGGATTCTTTATGTGCATGTAAAAATACATGTGCTGAATAGGCTACAGAGAAAGGGAGACAGGAATTCACATATTTGTTAACTTTAAAAACACATGGAGAACTATTTCTATTCAATTGGACTAGATTTATAACACCTACCCTTTATAATGCAAAAGGCAAGTGCAACTATACACCATGCCTCCTCTGAACTGCTTGTATTTCTATTCTGTTTGGGTTCTTTTTCTCCATCATATTAGGACTCATAGTCAGAGTCTAGTAGGGTATGGGTTAGTGTCAGGGAATCAGTATTTCAAGTGGAAAATAGGAAATGAATCCAATGTGTATGCAAATACGTGCTACACAAAAATCTTCCCACTCTCATCCAGAACAATGCCTTGACATGACCTTCGCCCCAAGGAAGAAGCAACTCGAGGGGAAGAGTTAGAAAATCTGTGGATACATATGTGGAATGGAAAATGCTCAGGAGTTCCCAACCTTGGAGGTGGTAGAGGAGTTTCCATAAGTAAGGGACAGGGTAAACACTCCACAAACATGGAGCTCTGCTGGCCTAAAGACTTCGTGAGAAACTGCCTCTGAGGTTGGGCACTTGAAATATATGTTGTTGTCAGGAGCTTTAGCTTCCTTTGGAGTGAGACCATCAAAGCTGGGTCTGCATCTATGTGACCTGGAGGACATGGTTTCTGATTTTCCAATGAACATGAGGCAGAAGTGCTGAATTCTCTCTTTGTAGGTCCACAGTGGCCACTGGAGGCTAAGTGTCTCCCCGTGTGGACTGTGAAGCCATTTGGTCCTCCTCGACTTTTCGTGGTGTTTCTGGCTGCTGCACTGGGAGTTTGGTATTTGCTTCATGAAATACAAGGACTTCAAAGGGGACACAGTGCTGGAGGGAGTTCTGTCACCTGTGGTGGGTCAGGGTCCTAGGAGAATGCACCAACCAGTCTTCTATCCCACAGAGCTCACCCCCTTGACCCTAGCAACCTGATTCTGAACATTGCCCTGAAACCTCTCCATATAACAAGATGCCTTTCCATATAAGTGTCTGCCGGCTGCACCATGTCAGTCACAAGCCATTTGGAAGCCAATGTCAGATCCACATGGCCCTACCACAGATGTTTTATCACACTCCTGCACACCACTTCTCTAGGCCCACTACTCAGCAGGCCCCACCTTACTGGCATCTCTGTTCTACACCATTTTCATGAAACCCAGCCAATCAAGGCACTGTCTGGTACACTCCTGATCAGCAACAGGACATCCAAAGGTTCTCCAGTGCCACCTGGTCATGGGAACTTAAGAATTTCATGGTATTTATCTAGCCATTTTTCAAGGATGAAGTTGGAGGCACTGTGGGTTTCCATTCATTCAGGAACCATTAAATGGTGAGGAAGCTCATTTCAATGAAAGCTCTGGAGAACTCTCACAAACAAAGCTTCCCAAAGAGTGGCCAAAAGGTCGCAGGAAGCCAGGCCCATTGAGGTCTACCATGTGAGGTCCATGTGTGTTTTGACTCTCAACCATGGCTGCCAGGTCTGTAAGAATAAAATCATGTGATATCCTGGCTGAGATTCCCAGTGCTCTGTGGAAAGCCAACCTGGGCCTAGATCTCAGTTTCCAAGGGCGACTCTCAAGCGTGGCCTACTAAAATCTCAACACAGTTCATGGCAATACTTCTCTGAGGTCAGTTCCAGAACACAGGCTCCAAGGGGAATCACACCAGAGTTCTCGCCATGGTGGACCCAGTCATCTCTTCCAACCGCCACACAAAGGACCACAATTCCAACCAAAACACTGCCACATGGCCCTCATCTTCTTCCATATACACACTCATCATAACCTCTGGCTGGAGGTTTCCATCAGGGGCGCAGCCCAAGACAGTGTCCACAATAAGCTCCCTTGCCCCTCATTTGCCTAATATCAGGGTGGCCTGGACAGCCTTCCTGTGCACCAGGAGTGATCAAATAGGCCTGCCTTTAATACTGCTCTGCTTCTCCAATTTGAGGCCTACTGACTGCGGGCTATAGATTCTTTGTGTGAATTGGAGTCAGGAGAAAACCCAAGCACCTATGGGCTAGCCTCTGCAGGGCTTTGAAGAACTCATTTGACCCAAAGGATCCCTATGCTCTCTTGATGGAGGTCAGGAACCTTACAGAGGAAGGCGAGAGACTTCATCCAAAATGACTGCTTTTTTGCCATTTTGGCTTTGGATGCACACATGGGATCTTTCTTCAATCCATCAGGTGCTGACAATCTAAGCCACAGCCTCACACAGGGCCAAGAGGCTGATTCAGACCCATCCCTTTCCAAAGCAATGAAGCAAAGAGCCACAGGTGATGCCCATTCATTTCCATTTGAAAACTGTTTTCTTCAGGCTTCACAAAGGGGTGCCCTGAGGCAAAGGCCTTCCTGACATTCAGGGCAACAGAACAATAGGTAAGCAAAAGGCCCAAAGCAGGCTTTCTCCACTGAGACTTTACTGGTCCCACTGATATCTGAGTTTTCTGAGATGCTCACCATTCCTTTCAGCTCTCCAGTACATGGCCATGTCACAGAGCTTGGAGGTGGTACATATCTTGGACACAAAACCATGAGCCTATTCTGGAGAGTGGCCAGAATGCAGGAAGAAAACAGGAACTTAGGAAGATAGTAGGTGTTGCCCATCCATCAGGCAAGCCGCAGTCCATTCATAAATTGGGCAGGATGAATACTGGGAAGCTTTCTACTAGACAGGACACATCCATTGATGCATTCTCTTTTCTAATGTCTACAACCAGGGACACAGTGAGATACACAAACTTAGAAACACTCGCCTTGTCAAAAGACTTACTGGAAACAGTCCACTCCAAACAAACAAACCGCCTTTCCTACCTATTCTCAGAACATGGGACAAATCCACAAACTCACCCCCACACCCACAAAGGCACCTCCTTCCCCCAAGTAGGTCTGTGACTACCCGGAGTGTTGTCTGACTGCTGGGCCATACTATGTTGCCCCGAAATGGCCTGTCCTGTCTCAGATCTGGCCTCCTTGGCCAACTCTGTGAAGTTGTCAGGAGCCAGTGGTGAGCCACGACCTGCTTTCTCAGGCAAGGCCCTCGTCAGTGCTTTCCTGGCATTTGGCCATCCTCACATCAGTAGGGACCAAGGAAGACTGACTCTGTCCTTGGTAAATCCAAACAAGTGAGCCCACTGGGACTGGGACTGGGACTGCCTCTGGGTGCCTGGCTTCCTGGATCCCAAGTTCAGAGAGTTCCATCACCAAGGAAGTGAGGTGAGGTCACTTCCTTCAGGAACTGAATGAGGTCACTGCCTGGCAACCACTGTGTCCTAAGAGTTGCTTGCAAGTGTCCCAGGAGATGGAGGCTGCCCCTGCTTCCTGTGACACTTTCACAAGTTAGAATGGAATATCAACCATAGGCACCAAGGAACAGCTCTCCACACAGACCTGGTTTGGTCCATCTTGTCTACATTAAGAAGAGAGAGGCTCATTCAGACACATCCCTTCATCCTGACCAGGTTGTTTGCCATGGAAGTTGACTTTTGCTCTCTCAGGGCCTTCATAGCTGCCTACATCTTCTCCAGGGTTCATTTCTGCATGGACCTTTGAGGTTCTCAGCAGGTGGAAGATCCCCTCCATTCCTGTATTGTAAGACCAACTCTGTCCCTGCTCTTCTGTAAAGTTAGATTGAGGGAACAGTGTCTGGTTAGGGTTAAGAACATGTTCGATTTGGGTTAGGAATCATTCTGCTAGTTGTAGAATGGTATTGGGAACCTGCGATATTTATAATCATATATAGGTGAAATATATGTATGAAAAAGGAAATCTAAGTAAGATTTGAAGGCCAGAAGGGCATTGGGCCCTTGATTGGGATACTTAGCTTTGAATCACATTCTGCACAGATGTCTCAGATAAATTGATATACAATGGCATAGGACCTTGTACCTCGGATGATTGAATGTAGAAGAGAACATCCAGTCAAAAAGGGATAGTAGGTAAGATTAGGAAGCTAGTCGGTAGGTTTAGGAAGAAGAGTGAGTGTAAAATTTGGACCAAAAGTTCTTTAGCAATTGGGTGTCGGTTAGAGAGTGAATGTAAATGTCAGCACATGTGAAGAGTCAGTCACAATGATGAACTGGGGAAAAACATGTAGGAAAGCAGATATCAATAGAGACATTAGGAAATCAGGCAAGGTATAAGTTGAGTGATAGGAATAGACATTTTCAACAGGGTTGAGGTTGAATATGTAATCTTAGGAAGAAACAAGTGTGTAGTCACCAATAGGATTGACATTGGAGAGCATTAGGCAACCAGGAGAAGGAAGTTTTTAGTAATCCATGCTCACTTTCCAATTAGGCTTTGCTACAATCATAAGTGTGACCTTTGCATTTTGTGTCCAGAATATGACAGTGATAAAATGTATATGTAGATCAGGTGACATGAGTACTTCTTCCACCATTGCTGGGAGCAATACGTTGAAGACGTATTAATTAGTATTTGGGGGTACAAATACGTGTACCCTGGGTCTATGAATATAGAGATAATGCATGAATAGACCATACTGTGAATAAATAATATAACTGCTTCCAATTTAAATAATGGATTGAGTTGATATCTGAAAGTATATAGGAAATCTTATATTGACACACAATCATTCATTCCTACCAGTTATACATCTAATGGCAATATTAGGGTTATGGTTTACCCTGAAGGGTGTGTGAGTTTTGCGTCAAAAGTGATTATGGAAATGGAAAATCATGTGTTTGGAAAGAAGTCTCATGAACAAACCAGTCAAGAAACATGGAGGAATACATGTGTTCTGAAGCAGGAAGGGATTGAAAGTGAACCAAATGCCTAGAAATTTTTAAACTTGAGGATGAAATATACATCCTATGATGTGCATCAGCTGAAGAAATAGTAAGGTACCAGTGTTGAATAAAAATGAATGTCAAAATACACATCATGTCCCATAGGAATCTACTTGCATTGATGTTAAACTGGGTCAGTTACTGTAGAAAGATTAGGATTTCTATGCACCATCCACGGAAGTTAGTTTTCAGTACTAGGAATAAAATATGTATTTCAGGTGGATAAATATTTCTGAGAATAATCTTGTGAAAGTCGATTATAAATCCACATATATGAACATGAATGAATTTAGGGAATGTATCATAAGACACATATATTTCATATTTTGAAAAGTCTGGAGAGAGTTTGTGTGTGTGTGTATATATATATATCGATATATACACACACACACAAAACACACACACAGACATTAAAAATTCGAAATATATATGCCATTTGAAATTCATGATGAAATATATATCATCCACAGATCCAAAAATATTTATTTTACTGAACATGGATTTTTGTATCCTGTTGTTCAAGTAGGAAGCTCACCCATAGGTTGAAGTTTCAGTTCCAACAGCGTTTGGGAGGAGTGATCTCTTCTCACAATTTGTATCTGCCAAGTCAGCCACCTCACAAGAATATACGTGGGATACCAGGTAGGATTCTTTATGTGCATGTAAAAATACATGTGCTGAATAGGCTACAGAGAAAGGGAGACAGGAATTCACATATTTGTTAACTTTAAAAACACATGGAGAACTATTTCTATTCAATTGGACTAGATTTATAACACCTACCCTTTATAATGCAAAAGGCAAGTGCAACTATACACCATGCCTCCTCTGAACTGCTTGTATTTCTATTCTGTTTGGGTTCTTTTTCTCCATCATATTAGGACTCATAGTCAGAGTCTAGTAGGGTATGGGTTAGTGTCAGGGAATCAGTATTTCAAGTGGAAAATAGGAAATGAATCCAATGTGTATGCAAATACGTGCTACACAAAAATCTTCCCACTCTCATCCAGAACAATGCCTTGACATGACCTTCGCCCCAAGGAAGAAGCAACTCGAGGGGAAGAGTTAGAAAATCTGTGGATACATATGTGGAATGGAAAATGCTCAGGAGTTCCCAACCTTGGAGGTGGTAGAGGAGTTTCCATAAGTAAGGGACAGGGTAAACACTCCACAAACATGGAGCTCTGCTGGCCTAAAGACTTCGTGAGAAACTGCCTCTGAGGTTGGGCACTTGAAATATATGTTGTTGTCAGGAGCTTTAGCTTCCTTTGGAGTGAGACCATCAAAGCTGGGTCTGCATCTATGTGACCTGGAGGACATGGTTTCTGATTTTCCAATGAACATGAGGCAGAAGTGCTGAATTCTCTCTTTGTAGGTCCACAGTGGCCACTGGAGGCTAAGTGTCTCCCCGTGTGGACTGTGAAGCCATTTGGTCCTCCTCGACTTTTCGTGGTGTTTCTTGCTGCTGCACTGGGAGTTTGGTATTTGCTTCATGAAATACAAGGACTTCAAAGGGGACACAGTGCTGGAGGGAGTTCTGTCACCTGTGGTGGGTCAGGGTCCTAGGAGAATGCACCAACCAGTCTTCTATCCCACAGAGCTCGCCCCCTTGACCCTAGCAACCTGATTCTGAACATTGCCCTGAAACCTCTCCATATAACAAGATGCCTTTCCATATAAGTGTCTGCCGGCTGCACCATGTCAGTCACAAGCCATTTGGAAGCCAATGTCAGATCCACATGGCCCTACCACAGATGTTTTATCACACTCCTGCACACCACTTCTCTAGGCCCACTACTCAGCAGGCCCCACCTTACTGGCATCTCTGTTCTACACCATTTTCATGAAACCCAGCCAATCAAGGCACTGTCTGGTACACTCCTGATCAGCAACAGGACATCCAAAGGTTCTCCAGTGCCACCTGGTCATGGGAACTTAAGAATTTCATGGTATTTATCTAGCCATTTTTCAAGGATGAAGTTGGAGGCACTGTGGGTTTCCATTCATTCAGGAACCATTAAATGGTGAGGAAGCTCATTTCAATGAAAGCTCTGGAGAACTCTCACAAACAAAGCTTCCCAAAGAGTGGCCAAAAGGTCGCAGGAAGCCAGGCCCATTGAGGTCTACCATGTGAGGTCCATGTGTGTTTTGACTCTCAACCATGGCTGCCAGGTCTGTAAGAATAAAATCATGTGATATCCTGGCTGAGATTCCCAGTGCTCTGTGGAAAGCCAACCTGGGCCTAGATCTCAGTTTCCAAGGGCGACTCTCAAGCGTGGCCTACTAAAATCTCAACACAGTTCATGGCAATACTTCTCTGAGGTCAGTTCCAGAACACAGGCTCCAAGGGGAATCACACCAGAGTTCTCGCCATGGTGGACCCAGTCATCTCTTCCAACCGCCACACAAAGGACCACAATTCCAACCAAAACACTGCCACATGGCCCTCATCTTCTTCCATATACACACTCATCATAACCTCTGGCTGGAGGTTTCCATCAGGGGCGCAGCCCAAGACAGTGTCCACAATAAGCTCCCTTGCCCCTCATTTGCCTAATATCAGGGTGGCCTGGACAGCCTTCCTGTGCACCAGGAGTGATCAAATAGGCCTGCCTTTAATACTGCTCTGCTTCTCCAATTTGAGGCCTACTGACTGCGGGCTATAGATTCTTTGTGTGAATTGGAGTCAGGAGAAAACCCAAGCACCTATGGGCTAGCCTCTGCAGGGCTTTGAAGAACTCATTTGACCCAAAGGATCCCTATGCTCTCTTGATGGAGGTCAGGAACCTTACAGAGGAAGGCGAGAGACTTCATCCAAAATGACTGCTTTTTTGCCATTTTGGCTTTGGATGCACACATGGGATCTTTCTTCAATCCATCAGGTGCTGACAATCTAAGCCACAGCCTCACACAGGGCCAAGAGGCTGATTCAGACCCATCCCTTTGCAAAGCAATGAAGCAAAGAGCCACAGGTGATGCCCATTCATTTCCATTTGAAAACTGTTTTCTTGAGGCTTCACAAAGGGGTGCCCTGAGGCAAAGGCCTTCCTGACATTCAGGGCAACAGAACAATAGGTAAGCAAAAGGCCCAAAGCAGGCTTTCTCCACTGAGACTTTACTGGTCCCACTGATATCTGAGTTTTCTGAGATGCTCACCATTCCTTTCAGCTCTCCAGTACTTGGCCATATCACAGAGCTTGGAGGTGGTACATATCTTGGACACAAAACCATGAGCCTATTCTGGAGAGTGGCCAGAATGCAGGAAGAAAACAGGAACTTAGGAAGATAGTAGGTGTTGCCCATCCATCAGGCAAGCCGCAGTCCATTCATAAATTGGGCAGGATGAATACTGGGAAGCTTTCTACTAGACAGGACACATCCATTGATGCATTCTCTTTTCTAATGTCTACAACCAGGGACACAGTGAGATACACAAACTTAGAAACACTCGCCTTGTCAAAAGACTTACTGGAAACAGTCCACTCCAAACAAACAAACCGCCTTTCCTACCTATTCTCAGAACATGAGAGAAATCCACAAACTCACCCCCACACCCACAAAGGCACCTCCTTCCCCCAAGTAGGTCTGTGACTACCCGGAGTGTTGTCTGACTGCTGGGCCATACTATGTTGCCCCGAAATGGCCTGTCCTGTCTCAGATCTGGCCTCCTTGGCCAACTCTGTGAAGTTGTCAGGAGCCAGTGGTGAGCCACGACCTGCTTTCTCAGGCAAGGCCCTCGTCAGTGCTTTCCTGGCATTTGGCCATCCTCACATCAGTAGGGACCAAGGAAGACTGACTCTGTCCTTGGTAAATCCAAACAAGTGAGCCCACTGGGACTAGGACTGGGACTGCCTCTGGGTGCCTGGCTTCCTGGATCCCAAGTTCAGAGAGTTCCATCACCAAGGAAGTGAGGTGAGGTCACTTCCTTCAGGAATTGAATGAGGTCACTGCCTGGCAACCACTGTGTCCTAAGAGTTGCTTGCAAGTGTCCCAGGAGATGGAGGCTGCCCCTGCTTCCTGTGACACTTTCACAAGTTAGAATGGAATATCAACCATAGGCACCAAGGAACAGCTCTCCACACAGACCTGGTTTGGTCCATCTTGTCTACATTAAGAAGAGAGAGGCTCATTCAGACACATCCCTTCATCCTGACCAGGTTGTTTGCCATGGAAGTTGACTTTTGCTCTCTCAGGGCCTTCATAGCTGCCTACATCTTCTCCAGGGTTCATTTCTGCATGGACCTTTGAGGTTCTCAGCAGGTGGAAGATCCCCTCCATTCCTGTATTGTAAGACCAACTCTGTCCCTGCTCTTCTGTAAAGTTAGATTGAGGGAACAGTGTCTGGTTAGGGTTAAGAACATGTTCGATTTGGGTTAGGAATCATTCTGCTAGTTGTAGAATGGTATTGGGAACCTGCGATATTTATAATCATATATAGGTGAAATATATGTATGAAAAAGGAAATCTAAGTAAGATTTGAAGGCCAGAAGGGCATTGGGCCCTTGATTGGGATACTTAGCTTTGAATCACATTCTGCACAGATGTCTCAGATAAATTGATATACAATGGCATAGGACCTTGTACCTCGGATGATTGAATGTAGAAGAGAACATCCAGTCAAAAAGGGATAGTAGGTAAGATTAGGAAGCTAGTCGGTAGGTTTAGGAAGAAGAGTGAGTGTAAAATTTGGACCAAAAGTTCTTTAGCAATTGGGTGTCGGTTAGAGAGTGAATGTAAATGTCAGCACATGTGAAGAGTCAGTCACAATGATGAACTGGGGAAAAACATGTAGGAAAGCAGATATCAATAGAGACATTAGGAAATCAGGCAAGGTATAAGTTGAGTGATAGGAATAGACATTTTCAACAGGGTTGAGGTTGAATATGTAATCTTAGGAAGAAACAAGTGTGTAGTCACCAATAGGATTGACATTGGAGAGCATTAGGCAACCAGGAGAAGGAAGTTTTTAGTAATCCATGCTCACTTTCCAATTAGGCTTTGCTACAATCATAAGTGTGACCTTTGCATTTTGTGTCCAGAATATGACAGTGATAAAATGTATATGTAGATCAGGTGACATGAGTACTTCTTCCACCATTGCTGGGAGCAATATGTTGAAGACGTATTAATTAGTATTTGGGGGTACAAATACGTGTACCCTGGGTCTATGAATATAGAGATAATGCATGAATAGACCATACTGTGAATAAATAATATAACTGCTTCCAATTTAAATAATGGATTGAGTTGATATCTGAAAGTATATAGGAAATCTTATATTGACACACAATCATTCATTCCTACCAGTTATACATCTAATGGCAATATTAGGGTTATGGTTTACCCTGAAGGGTGTGTGAGTTTTGCGTCAAAAGTGATTATGGAAATGGAAAATCATGTGTTTGGAAAGAAGTCTCATGAACAAACCAGTCAAGAAACATGGAGGAATACATGTGTTCTGAAGCAGGAAGGGATTGAAAGTGAACCAAATGCCTAGAAATTTTTAAACTTGAGGATGAAATATACATCCTATGATGTGCATCAGCTGAAGAAATAGTAAGGTACCAGTGTTGAATAAAAATGAATGTCAAAATACACATCATGTCCCATAGGAATCTACTTGCATTGATGTTAAACTGGGTCAGTTACTGTAGAAAGATTAGGATTTCTATGCACCATCCACGGAAGTTAGTTTTCAGTACTAGGAATAAAATATGTATTTCAGGTGGATAAATATTTCTGAGAATAATCTTGTGAAAGTCGATTATAAATCCACATATATGAACATGAATGAATTTAGGGAATGTATCATAAGACACATATATTTCATATTTTGAAAAGTCTGGAGAGAGTTTGTGTGTGTGTGTATATATATATATCGATATATACACACACACACAAAACACACACACAGACATTAAAAATTCGAAATATATATGCCATTTGAAATTCATGATGAAATATATATCATCCACAGATCCAAAAATATTTATTTTACTGAACATGGATTTTTGTATCCTGTTGTTCAAGTAGGAAGCTCACCCATAGGTTGAAGTTTCAGTTCCAACAGCGTTTGGGAGGAGTGATCTCTTCTCACAATTTGTATCTGCCAAGTCAGCCACCTCACAAGAATATACGTGGGATACCAGGTAGGATTCTTTATGTGCATGTAAAAATACATGTGCTGAATAGGCTACAGAGAAAGGGAGACAGGAATTCACATATTTGTTAACTTTAAAAACACATGGAGAACTATTTCTATTCAATTGGACTAGATTTATAACACCTACCCTTTATAATGCAAAAGGCAAGTGCAACTATACACCATGCCTCCTCTGAACTGCTTGTATTTCTATTCTGTTTGGGTTCTTTTTCTCCATCATATTAGGACTCATAGTCAGAGTCTAGTAGGGTATGGGTTAGTGTCAGGGAATCAGTATTTCAAGTGGAAAATAGGAAATGAATCCAATGTGTATGCAAATACGTGCTACACAAAAATCTTCCCACTCTCATCCAGAACAATGCCTTGACATGACCTTCGCCCCAAGGAAGAAGCAACTCGAGGGGAAGAGTTAGAAAATCTGTGGATACATATGTGGAATGGAAAATGCTCAGGAGTTCCCAACCTTGGAGGTGGTAGAGGAGTTTCCATAAGTAAGGGACAGGGTAAACACTCCACAAACATGGAGCTCTGCTGGCCTAAAGACTTCGTGAGAAACTGCCTCTGAGGTTGGGCACTTGAAATATATGTTGTTGTCAGGAGCTTTAGCTTCCTTTGGAGTGAGACCATCAAAGCTGGGTCTGCATCTATGTGACCTGGAGGACATGGTTTCTGATTTTCCAATGAACATGAGGCAGAAGTGCTGAATTCTCTCTTTGTAGGTCCACAGTGGCCACTGGAGGCTAAGTGTCTCCCCGTGTGGACTGTGAAGCCATTTGGTCCTCCTCGACTTTTCGTGGTGTTTCTTGCTGCTGCACTGGGAGTTTGGTATTTGCTTCATGAAATACAAGGACTTCAAAGGGGACACAGTGCTGGAGGGAGTTCTGTCACCTGTGGTGGGTCAGGGTCCTAGGAGAATGCACCAACCAGTCTTCTATCCCACAGAGCTCGCCCCCTTGACCCTAGCAACCTGATTCTGAACATTGCCCTGAAACCTCTCCATATAACAAGATGCCTTTCCATATAAGTGTCTGCCGGCTGCACCATGTCAGTCACAAGCCATTTGGAAGCCAATGTCAGATCCACATGGCCCTACCACAGATGTTTTATCACACTCCTGCACACCACTTCTCTAGGCCCACTACTCAGCAGGCCCCACCTTACTGGCATCTCTGTTCTACACCATTTTCATGAAACCCAGCCAATCAAGGCACTGTCTGGTACACTCCTGATCAGCAACAGGACATCCAAAGGTTCTCCAGTGCCACCTGGTCATGGGAACTTAAGAATTTCATGGTATTTATCTAGCCATTTTTCAAGGATGAAGTTGGAGGCACTGTGGGTTTCCATTCATTCAGGAACCATTAAATGGTGAGGAAGCTCATTTCAATGAAAGCTCTGGAGAACTCTCACAAACAAAGCTTCCCAAAGAGTGGCCAAAAGGTCGCAGGAAGCCAGGCCCATTGAGGTCTACCATGTGAGGTCCATGTGTGTTTTGACTCTCAACCATGGCTGCCAGGTCTGTAAGAATAAAATCATGTGATATCCTGGCTGAGATTCCCAGTGCTCTGTGGAAAGCCAACCTGGGCCTAGATCTCAGTTTCCAAGGGCGACTCTCAAGCGTGGCCTACTAAAATCTCAACACAGTTCATGGCAATACTTCTCTGAGGTCAGTTCCAGAACACAGGCTCCAAGGGGAATCACACCAGAGTTCTCGCCATGGTGGACCCAGTCATCTCTTCCAACCGCCACACAAAGGACCACAATTCCAACCAAAACACTGCCACATGGCCCTCATCTTCTTCCATATACACACTCATCATAACCTCTGGCTGGAGGTTTCCATCAGGGGCGCAGCCCAAGACAGTGTCCACAATAAGCTCCCTTGCCCCTCATTTGCCTAATATCAGGGTGGCCTGGACAGCCTTCCTGTGCACCAGGAGTGATCAAATAGGCCTGCCTTTAATACTGCTCTGCTTCTCCAATTTGAGGCCTACTGACTGCGGGCTATAGATTCTTTGTGTGAATTGGAGTCAGGAGAAAACCCAAGCACCTATGGGCTAGCCTCTGCAGGGCTTTGAAGAACTCATTTGACCCAAAGGATCCCTATGCTCTCTTGATGGAGGTCAGGAACCTTACAGAGGAAGGCGAGAGACTTCATCCAAAATGACTGCTTTTTTGCCATTTTGGCTTTGGATGCACACATGGGATCTTTCTTCAATCCATCAGGTGCTGACAATCTAAGCCACAGCCTCACACAGGGCCAAGAGGCTGATTCAGACCCATCCCTTTGCAAAGCAATGAAGCAAAGAGCCACAGGTGATGCCCATTCATTTCCATTTGAAAACTGTTTTCTTGAGGCTTCACAAAGGGGTGCCCTGAGGCAAAGGCCTTCCTGACATTCAGGGCAACAGAACAATAGGTAAGCAAAAGGCCCAAAGCAGGCTTTCTCCACTGAGACTTTACTGGTCCCACTGATATCTGAGTTTTCTGAGATGCTCACCATTCCTTTCAGCTCTCCAGTACATGGCCATGTCACAGAGCTTGGAGGTGGTACATATCTTGGACACAAAACCATGAGCCTATTCTGGAGAGTGGCCAGAATGCAGGAAGAAAACAGGAACTTAGGAAGATAGTAGGTGTTGCCCATCCATCAGGCAAGCCGCAGTCCATTCATAAATTGGGCAGGATGAATACTGGGAAGCTTTCTACTAGACAGGACACATCCATTGATGCATTCTCTTTTCTAATGTCTACAACCAGGGACACAGTGAGATACACAAACTTAGAAACACTCGCCTTGTCAAAAGACTTACTGGAAACAGTCCACTCCAAACAAACAAACCGCCTTTCCTACCTATTCTCAGAACATGAGACAAATCCACAAACTCACCCCCACACCCACAAAGGCACCTCCTTCCCCCAAGTAGGTCTGTGACTACCCGGAGTGTTGTCTGACTGCTGGGCCATACTATGTTGCCCCGAAATGGCCTGTCCTGTCTCAGATCTGGCCTCCTTGGCCAACTCTGTGAAGTTGTCAGGAGCCAGTGGTGAGCCACGACCTGCTTTCTCAGGCAAGGCCCTCGTCAGTGCTTTCCTGGCATTTGGCCATCCTCACATCAGTAGGGACCAAGGAAGACTGACTCTGTCCTTGGTAAATCCAAACAAGTGAGCCCACTGGGACTGGGGCTGGGACTGCCTCTGGGTGCCTGGCTTCCTGGATCCCAAGTTCAGAGAGTTCCATCACCAAGGAAGTGAGGTGAGGTCACTTCCTTCAGGAACTGAATGAGGTCACTGCCTGGCAACCACTGTGTCCTAAGAGTTGCTTGCAAGTGTCCCAGGAGATGGAGGCTGCCCCTGCTTCCTGTGACACTTTCACAAGTTAGAATGGAATATCAACCATAGGCACCAAGGAACAGCTCTCCACACAGACCTGGTTTGGTCCATCTTGTCTACATTAAGAAGAGAGAGGCTCATTCAGACACATCCCTTCATCCTGACCAGGTTGTTTGCCATGGAAGTTGACTTTTGCTCTCTCAGGGCCTTCATAGCTGCCTACATCTTCTCCAGGGTTCATTTCTGCATGGACCTTTGAGGTTCTCAGCAGGTGGAAGATCCCCTCCATTCCTGTATTGTAAGACCAACTCTGTCCCTGCTCTTCTGTAAAGTTAGATTGAGGGAACAGTGTCTGGTTAGGGTTAAGAACATGTTCGATTTGGGTTAGGAATCATTCTGCTAGTTGTAGAATGGTATTGGGAACCTGCGATATTTATAATCATATATAGGTGAAATATATGTATGAAAAAGGAAATCTAAGTAAGATTTGAAGGCCAGAAGGGCATTGGGCCCTTGATTGGGATACTTAGCTTTGAATCACATTCTGCACAGATGTCTCAGATAAATTGATATACAATGGCATAGGACCTTGTACCTCGGATGATTGAATGTAGAAGAGAACATCCAGTCAAAAAGGGATAGTAGGTAAGATTAGGAAGCTAGTCGGTAGGTTTAGGAAGAAGAGTGAGTGTAAAATTTGGACCAAAAGTTCTTTAGCAATTGGGTGTCGGTTAGAGAGTGAATGTAAATGTCAGCACATGTGAAGAGTCAGTCACAATGATGAACTGGGGAAAAACATGTAGGAAAGCAGATATCAATAGAGACATTAGGAAATCAGGCAAGGTATAAGTTGAGTGATAGGAATAGACATTTTCAACAGGGTTGAGGTTGAATATGTAATCTTAGGAAGAAACAAGTGTGTAGTCACCAATAGGATTGACATTGGAGAGCATTAGGCAACCAGGAGAAGGAAGTTTTTAGTAATCCATGCTCACTTTCCAATTAGGCTTTGCTACAATCATAAGTGTGACCTTTGCATTTTGTGTCCAGAATATGACAGTGATAAAATGTATATGTAGATCAGGTGACATGAGTACTTCTTCCACCATTGCTGGGAGCAATATGTTGAAGACGTATTAATTAGTATTTGGGGGTACAAATACGTGTACCCTGGGTCTATGAATATAGAGATAATGCATGAATAGACCATACTGTGAATAAATAATATAACTGCTTCCAATTTAAATAATGGATTGAGTTGATATCTGAAAGTATATAGGAAATCTTATATTGACACACAATCATTCATTCCTACCAGTTATACATCTAATGGCAATATTAGGGTTATGGTTTACCCTGAAGGGTGGGTGAGTTTTGCGTCAAAAGTGATTATGGAAATGGAAAATCATGTGTTTGGAAAGAAGTCTCATGAACAAACCAGTCAAGAAACATGGAGGAATACATGTGTTCTGAAGCAGGAAGGGATTGAAAGTGAACCAAATGCCTAGAAATTTTTAAACTTGAGGATGAAATATACATCCTATGATGTGCATCAGCTGAAGAAATAGTAAGGTACCAGTGTTGAATAAAAATGAATGTCAAAATACACATCATGTCCCATAGGAATCTACTTGCATTGATGTTAAACTGGGTCAGTTACTGTAGAAAGATTAGGATTTCTATGCACCATCCACGGAAGTTAGTTTTCAGTACTAGGAATAAAATATGTATTTCAGGTGGATAAATATTTCTGAGAATAATCTTGTGAAAGTCGATTATAAATCCACATATATGAACATGAATGAATTTAGGGAATGTATCATAAGACACATATATTTCATATTTTGAAAAGTCTGGAGAGAGTTTGTGTGTGTGTGTATATATATATATCGATATATACACACACACACAAAACACACACACAGACATTAAAAATTCGAAATATATATGCCATTTGAAATTCATGATGAAATATATATCATCCACAGATCCAAAAATATTTATTTTACTGAACATGGATTTTTGTATCCTGTTGTTCAAGTAGGAAGCTCACCCATAGGTTGAAGTTTCAGTTCCAACAGCGTTTGGGAGGAGTGATCTCTTCTCACAATTTGTATCTGCCAAGTCAGCCACCTCACAAGAATATACGTGGGATACCAGGTAGGATTCTTTATGTGCATGTAAAAATACATGTGCTGAATAGGCTACAGAGAAAGGGAGACAGGAATTCACATATTTGTTAACTTTAAAAACACATGGAGAACTATTTCTATTCAATTGGACTAGATTTATAACACCTACCCTTTATAATGCAAAAGGCAAGTGCAACTATACACCATGCCTCCTCTGAACTGCTTGTATTTCTATTCTGTTTGGGTTCTTTTTCTCCATCATATTAGGACTCATAGTCAGAGTCTAGTAGGGTATGGGTTAGTGTCAGGGAATCAGTATTTCAAGTGGAAAATAGGAAATGAATCCAATGTGTATGCAAATACGTGCTACACAAAAATCTTCCCACTCTCATCCAGAACAATGCCTTGACATGACCTTCGCCCCAAGGAAGAAGCAACTCGAGGGGAAGAGTTAGAAAATCTGTGGATACATATGTGGAATGGAAAATGCTCAGGAGTTCCCAACCTTGGAGGTGGTAGAGGAGTTTCCATAAGTAAGGGACAGGGTAAACACTCCACAAACATGGAGCTCTGCTGGCCTAAAGACTTCGTGAGAAACTGCCTCTGAGGTTGGGCACTTGAAATATATGTTGTTGTCAGGAGCTTTAGCTTCCTTTGGAGTGAGACCATCAAAGCTGGGTCTGCATCTATGTGACCTGGAGGACATGGTTTCTGATTTTCCAATGAACATGAGGCAGAAGTGCTGAATTCTCTCTTTGTAGGTCCACAGTGGCCACTGGAGGCTAAGTGTCTCCCCGTGTGGACTGTGAAGCCATTTGGTCCTCCTCGACTTTTCGTGGTGTTTCTTGCTGCTGCACTGGGAGTTTGGTATTTGCTTCATGAAATACAAGGACTTCAAAGGGGACACAGTGCTGGAGGGAGTTCTGTCACCTGTGGTGGGTCAGGGTCCTAGGAGAATGCACCAACCAGTCTTCTATCCCACAGAGCTCGCCCCCTTGACCCTAGCAACCTGATTCTGAACATTGCCCTGAAACCTCTCCATATAACAAGATGCCTTTCCATATAAGTGTCTGCCGGCTGCACCATGTCAGTCACAAGCCATTTGGAAGCCAATGTCAGATCCACATGGCCCTACCACAGATGTTTTATCACACTCCTGCACACCACTTCTCTAGGCCCACTACTCAGCAGGCCCCACCTTACTGGCATCTCTGTTCTACACCATTTTCATGAAACCCAGCCAATCAAGGCACTGTCTGGTACACTCCTGATCAGCAACAGGACATCCAAAGGTTCTCCAGTGCCACCTGGTCATGGGAACTTAAGAATTTCATGGTATTTATCTAGCCATTTTTCAAGGATGAAGTTGGAGGCACTGTGGGTTTCCATTCATTCAGGAACCATTAAATGGTGAGGAAGCTCATTTCAATGAAAGCTCTGGAGAACTCTCACAAACAAAGCTTCCCAAAGAGTGGCCAAAAGGTCGCAGGAAGCCAGGCCCATTGAGGTCTACCATGTGAGGTCCATGTGTGTTTTGACTCTCAACCATGGCTGCCAGGTCTGTAAGAATAAAATCATGTGATATCCTGGCTGAGATTCCCAGTGCTCTGTGGAAAGCCAACCTGGGCCTAGATCTCAGTTTCCAAGGGCGACTCTCAAGCGTGGCCTACTAAAATCTCAACACAGTTCATGGCAATACTTCTCTGAGGTCAGTTCCAGAACACAGGCTCCAAGGGGAATCACACCAGAGTTCTCGCCATGGTGGACCCAGTCATCTCTTCCAACCGCCACACAAAGGACCACAATTCCAACCAAAACACTGCCACATGGCCCTCATCTTCTTCCATATACACACTCATCATAACCTCTGGCTGGAGGTTTCCATCAGGGGCGCAGCCCAAGACAGTGTCCACAATAAGCTCCCTTGCCCCTCATTTGCCTAATATCAGGGTGGCCTGGACAGCCTTCCTGTGCACCAGGAGTGATCAAATAGGCCTGCCTTTAATACTGCTCTGCTTCTCCAATTTGAGGCCTACTGACTGCGGGCTATAGATTCTTTGTGTGAATTGGAGTCAGGAGAAAACCCAAGCACCTATGGGCTAGCCTCTGCAGGGCTTTGAAGAACTCATTTGACCCAAAGGATCCCTATGCTCTCTTGATGGAGGTCAGGAACCTTACAGAGGAAGGCGAGAGACTTCATCCAAAATGACTGCTTTTTTGCCATTTTGGCTTTGGATGCACACATGGGATCTTTCTTCAATCCATCAGGTGCTGACAATCTAAGCCACAGCCTCACACAGGGCCAAGAGGCTGATTCAGACCCATCCCTTTGCAAAGCAATGAAGCAAAGAGCCACAGGTGATGCCCATTCATTTCCATTTGAAAACTGTTTTCTTGAGGCTTCACAAAGGGGTGCCCTGAGGCAAAGGCCTTCCTGACATTCAGGGCAACAGAACAATAGGTAAGCAAAAGGCCCAAAGCAGGCTTTCTCCACTGAGACTTTACTGGTCCCACTGATATCTGAGTTTTCTGAGATGCTCACCATTCCTTTCAGCTCTCCAGTACATGGCCATGTCACAGAGCTTGGAGGTGGTACATATCTTGGACACAAAACCATGAGCCTATTCTGGAGAGTGGCCAGAATGCAGGAAGAAAACAGGAACTTAGGAAGATAGTAGGTGTTGCCCATCCATCAGGCAAGCCGCAGTCCATTCATAAATTGGGCAGGATGAATACTGGGAAGCTTTCTACTAGACAGGACACATCCATTGATGCATTCTCTTTTCTAATGTCTACAACCAGGGACACAGTGAGATACACAAACTTAGAAACACTCGCCTTGTCAAAAGACTTACTGGAAACAGTCCACTCCAAACAAACAAACCGCCTTTCCTACCTATTCTCAGAACATGAGACAAATCCACAAACTCACCCCCACACCCACAAAGGCACCTCCTTCCCCCAAGTAGGTCTGTGACTACCCGGAGTGTTGTCTGACTGCTGGGCCATACTATGTTGCCCCGAAATGGCCTGTCCTGTCTCAGATCTGGCCTCCTTGGCCAACTCTGTGAAGTTGTCAGGAGCCAGTGGTGAGCCACGACCTGCTTTCTCAGGCAAGGCCCTCGTCAGTGCTTTCCTGGCATTTGGCCATCCTCACATCAGTAGGGACCAAGGAAGACTGACTCTGTCCTTGGTAAATCCAAACAAGTGAGCCCACTGGGACTGGGGCTGGGACTGCCTCTGGGTGCCTGGCTTCCTGGATCCCAAGTTCAGAGAGTTCCATCACCAAGGAAGTGAGGTGAGGTCACTTCCTTCAGGAACTGAATGAGGTCACTGCCTGGCAACCACTGTGTCCTAAGAGTTGCTTGCAAGTGTCCCAGGAGATGGAGGCTGCCCCTGCTTCCTGTGACACTTTCACAAGTTAGAATGGAATATCAACCATAGGCACCAAGGAACAGCTCTCCACACAGACCTGGTTTGGTCCATCTTGTCTACATTAAGAAGAGAGAGGCTCATTCAGACACATCCCTTCATCCTGACCAGGTTGTTTGCCATGGAAGTTGACTTTTGCTCTCTCAGGGCCTTCATAGCTGCCTACATCTTCTCCAGGGTTCATTTCTGCATGGACCTTTGAGGTTCTCAGCAGGTGGAAGATCCCCTCCATTCCTGTATTGTAAGACCAACTCTGTCCCTGCTCTTCTGTAAAGTTAGATTGAGGGAACAGTGTCTGGTTAGGGTTAAGAACATGTTCGATTTGGGTTAGGAATCATTCTGCTAGTTGTAGAATGGTATTGGGAACCTGCGATATTTATAATCATATATAGGTGAAATATATGTATGAAAAAGGAAATCTAAGTAAGATTTGAAGGCCAGAAGGGCATTGGGCCCTTGATTGGGATACTTAGCTTTGAATCACATTCTGCACAGATGTCTCAGATAAATTGATATACAATGGCATAGGACCTTGTACCTCGGATGATTGAATGTAGAAGAGAACATCCAGTCAAAAAGGGATAGTAGGTAAGATTAGGAAGCTAGTCGGTAGGTTTAGGAAGAAGAGTGAGTGTAAAATTTGGACCAAAAGTTCTTTAGCAATTGGGTGTCGGTTAGAGAGTGAATGTAAATGTCAGCACATGTGAAGAGTCAGTCACAATGATGAACTGGGGAAAAACATGTAGGAAAGCAGATATCAATAGAGACATTAGGAAATCAGGCAAGGTATAAGTTGAGTGATAGGAATAGACATTTTCAACAGGGTTGAGGTTGAATATGTAATCTTAGGAAGAAACAAGTGTGTAGTCACCAATAGGATTGACATTGGAGAGCATTAGGCAACCAGGAGAAGGAAGTTTTTAGTAATCCATGCTCACTTTCCAATTAGGCTTTGCTACAATCATAAGTGTGACCTTTGCATTTTGTGTCCAGAATATGACAGTGATAAAATGTATATGTAGATCAGGTGACATGAGTACTTCTTCCACCATTGCTGGGAGCAATATGTTGAAGACGTATTAATTAGTATTTGGGGGTACAAATACGTGTACCCTGGGTCTATGAATATAGAGATAATGCATGAATAGACCATACTGTGAATAAATAATATAACTGCTTCCAATTTAAATAATGGATTGAGTTGATATCTGAAAGTATATAGGAAATCTTATATTGACACACAATCATTCATTCCTACCAGTTATACATCTAATGGCAATATTAGGGTTATGGTTTACCCTGAAGGGTGGGTGAGTTTTGCGTCAAAAGTGATTATGGAAATGGAAAATCATGTGTTTGGAAAGAAGTCTCATGAACAAACCAGTCAAGAAACATGGAGGAATACATGTGTTCTGAAGCAGGAAGGGATTGAAAGTGAACCAAATGCCTAGAAATTTTTAAACTTGAGGATGAAATATACATCCTATGATGTGCATCAGCTGAAGAAATAGTAAGGTACCAGTGTTGAATAAAAATGAATGTCAAAATACACATCATGTCCCATAGGAATCTACTTGCATTGATGTTAAACTGGGTCAGTTACTGTAGAAAGATTAGGATTTCTATGCACCATCCACGGAAGTTAGTTTTCAGTACTAGGAATAAAATATGTATTTCAGGTGGATAAATATTTCTGAGAATAATCTTGTGAAAGTCGATTATAAATCCACATATATGAACATGAATGAATTTAGGGAATGTATCATAAGACACATATATTTCATATTTTGAAAAGTCTGGAGAGAGTTTGTGTGTGTGTGTATATATATATATCGATATATACACACACACACAAAACACACACACAGACATTAAAAATTCGAAATATATATGCCATTTGAAATTCATGATGAAATATATATCATCCACAGATCCAAAAATATTTATTTTACTGAACATGGATTTTTGTATCCTGTTGTTCAAGTAGGAAGCTCACCCATAGGTTGAAGTTTCAGTTCCAACAGCGTTTGGGAGGAGTGATCTCTTCTCACAATTTGTATCTGCCAAGTCAGCCACCTCACAAGAATATACGTGGGATACCAGGTAGGATTCTTTATGTGCATGTAAAAATACATGTGCTGAATAGGCTACAGAGAAAGGGAGACAGGAATTCACATATTTGTTAACTTTAAAAACACATGGAGAACTATTTCTATTCAATTGGACTAGATTTATAACACCTACCCTTTATAATGCAAAAGGCAAGTGCAACTATACACCATGCCTCCTCTGAACTGCTTGTATTTCTATTCTGTTTGGGTTCTTTTTCTCCATCATATTAGGACTCATAGTCAGAGTCTAGTAGGGTATGGGTTAGTGTCAGGGAATCAGTATTTCAAGTGGAAAATAGGAAATGAATCCAATGTGTATGCAAATACGTGCTACACAAAAATCTTCCCACTCTCATCCAGAACAATGCCTTGACATGACCTTCGCCCCAAGGAAGAAGCAACTCGAGGGGAAGAGTTAGAAAATCTGTGGATACATATGTGGAATGGAAAATGCTCAGGAGTTCCCAACCTTGGAGGTGGTAGAGGAGTTTCCATAAGTAAGGGACAGGGTAAACACTCCACAAACATGGAGCTCTGCTGGCCTAAAGACTTCGTGAGAAACTGCCTCTGAGGTTGGGCACTTGAAATATATGTTGTTGTCAGGAGCTTTAGCTTCCTTTGGAGTGAGACCATCAAAGCTGGGTCTGCATCTATGTGACCTGGAGGACATGGTTTCTGATTTTCCAATGAACATGAGGCAGAAGTGCTGAATTCTCTCTTTGTAGGTCCACAGTGGCCACTGGAGGCTAAGTGTCTCCCCGTGTGGACTGTGAAGCCATTTGGTCCTCCTCGACTTTTCGTGGTGTTTCTGGCTGCTGCACTGGGAGTTTGGTATTTGCTTCATGAAATACAAGGACTTCAAAGGGGACACAGTGCTGGAGGGAGTTCTGTCACCTGTGGTGGGTCAGGGTCCTAGGAGAATGCACCAACCAGTCTTCTATCCCACAGAGCTCGCCCCCTTGACCCTAGCAACCTGATTCTGAACATTGCCCTGAAACCTCTCCATATAACAAGATGCCTTTCCATATAAGTGTCTGCCGGCTGCACCATGTCAGTCACAAGCCATTTGGAAGCCAATGTCAGATCCACATGGCCCTACCACAGATGTTTTATCACACTCCTGCACACCACTTCTCTAGGCCCACTACTCAGCAGGCCCCACCTTACTGGCATCTCTGTTCTACACCATTTTCATGAAACCCAGCCAATCAAGGCACTGTCTGGTACACTCCTGATCAGCAACAGGACATCCAAAGGTTCTCCAGTGCCACCTGGTCATGGGAACTTAAGAATTTCATGGTATTTATCTAGCCATTTTTCAAGGATGAAGTTGGAGGCACTGTGGGTTTCCATTCATTCAGGAACCATTAAATGGTGAGGAAGCTCATTTCAATGAAAGCTCTGGAGAACTCTCACAAACAAAGCTTCCCAAAGAGTGGCCAAAAGGTCGCAGGAAGCCAGGCCCATTGAGGTCTACCATGTGAGGTCCATGTGTGTTTTGACTCTCAACCATGGCTGCCAGGTCTGTAAGAATAAAATCATGTGATATCCTGGCTGAGATTCCCAGTGCTCTGTGGAAAGCCAACCTGGGCCTAGATCTCAGTTTCCAAGGGCGACTCTCAAGCGTGGCCTACTAAAATCTCAACACAGTTCATGGCAATACTTCTCTGAGGTCAGTTCCAGAACACAGGCTCCAAGGGGAATCACACCAGAGTTCTCGCCATGGTGGACCCAGTCATCTCTTCCAACCGCCACACAAAGGACCACAATTCCAACCAAAACACTGCCACATGGCCCTCATCTTCTTCCATATACACACTCATCATAACCTCTGGCTGGAGGTTTCCATCAGGGGCGCAGCCCAAGACAGTGTCCACAATAAGCTCCCTTGCCCCTCATTTGCCTAATATCAGGGTGGCCTGGACAGCCTTCCTGTGCACCAGGAGTGATCAAATAGGCCTGCCTTTAATACTGCTCTGCTTCTCCAATTTGAGGCCTACTGACTGCGGGCTATAGATTCTTTGTGTGAATTGGAGTCAGGAGAAAACCCAAGCACCTATGGGCTAGCCTCTGCAGGGCTTTGAAGAACTCATTTGACCCAAAGGATCCCTATGCTCTCTTGATGGAGGTCAGGAACCTTACAGAGGAAGGCGAGAGACTTCATCCAAAATGACTGCTTTTTTGCCATTTTGGCTTTGGATGCACACATGGGATCTTTCTTCAATCCATCAGGTGCTGACAATCTAAGCCACAGCCTCACACAGGGCCAAGAGGCTGATTCAGACCCATCCCTTTGCAAAGCAATGAAGCAAAGAGCCACAGGTGATGCCCATTCATTTCCATTTGAAAACTGTTTTCTTCAGGCTTCACAAAGGGGTGCCCTGAGGCAAAGGCCTTCCTGACATTCAGGGCAACAGAACAATAGGTAAGCAAAAGGCCCAAAGCAGGCTTTCTCCACTGAGACTTTACTGGTCCCACTGATATCTGAGTTTTCTGAGATGCTCACCATTCCTTTCAGCTCTCCAGTACATGGCCATGTCACAGAGCTTGGAGGTGGTACATATCTTGGACACAAAACCATGAGCCTATTCTGGAGAGTGGCCAGAATGCAGGAAGAAAACAGGAACTTAGGAAGATAGTAGGTGTTGCCCATCCATCAGGCAAGCCGCAGTCCATTCATAAATTGGGCAGGATGAATACTGGGAAGCTTTCTACTAGACAGGACACATCCATTGATGCATTCTCTTTTCTAATGTCTACAACCAGGGACACAGTGAGATACACAAACTTAGAAACACTCGCCTTGTCAAAAGACTTACTGGAAACAGTCCACTCCAAACAAACAAACCGCCTTTCCTACCTATTCTCAGAACATGGGACAAATCCACAAACTCACCCCCACACCCACAAAGGCACCTCCTTCCCCCAAGTAGGTCTGTGACTACCCGGAGTGTTGTCTGACTGCTGGGCCATACTATGTTGCCCCGAAATGGCCTGTCCTGTCTCAGATCTGGCCTCCTTGGCCAACTCTGTGAAGTTGTCAGGAGCCAGTGGTGAGCCACGACCTGCTTTCTCAGGCAAGGCCCTCGTCAGTGCTTTCCTGGCATTTGGCCATCCTCACATCAGTAGGGACCAAGGAAGACTGACTCTGTCCTTGGTAAATCCAAACAAGTGAGCCCACTGGGACTGGGGCTGGGACTGCCTCTGGGTGCCTGGCTTCCTGGATCCCAAGTTCAGAGAGTTCCATCACCAAGGAAGTGAGGTGAGGTCACTTCCTTCAGGAACTGAATGAGGTCACTGCCTGGCAACCACTGTGTCCTAAGAGTTGCTTGCAAGTGTCCCAGGAGATGGAGGCTGCCCCTGCTTCCTGTGACACTTTCACAAGTTAGAATGGAATATCAACCATAGGCACCAAGGAACAGCTCTCCACACAGACCTGGTTTGGTCCATCTTGTCTACATTAAGAAGAGAGAGGCTCATTCAGACACATCCCTTCATCCTGACCAGGTTGTTTGCCATGGAAGTTGACTTTTGCTCTCTCAGGGCCTTCATAGCTGCCTACATCTTCTCCAGGGTTCATTTCTGCATGGACCTTTGAGGTTCTCAGCAGGTGGAAGATCCCCTCCATTCCTGTATTGTAAGACCAACTCTGTCCCTGCTCTTCTGTAAAGTTAGATTGAGGGAACAGTGTCTGGTTAGGGTTAAGAACATGTTCGATTTGGGTTAGGAATCATTCTGCTAGTTGTAGAATGGTATTGGGAACCTGCGATATTTATAATCATATATAGGTGAAATATATGTATGAAAAAGGAAATCTAAGTAAGATTTGAAGGCCAGAAGGGCATTGGGCCCTTGATTGGGATACTTAGCTTTGAATCACATTCTGCACAGATGTCTCAGATAAATTGATATACAATGGCATAGGACCTTGTACCTCGGATGATTGAATGTAGAAGAGAACATCCAGTCAAAAAGGGATAGTAGGTAAGATTAGGAAGCTAGTCGGTAGGTTTAGGAAGAAGAGTGAGTGTAAAATTTGGACCAAAAGTTCTTTAGCAATTGGGTGTCGGTTAGAGAGTGAATGTAAATGTCAGCACATGTGAAGAGTCAGTCACAATGATGAACTGGGGAAAAACATGTAGGAAAGCAGATATCAATAGAGACATTAGGAAATCAGGCAAGGTATAAGTTGAGTGATAGGAATAGACATTTTCAACAGGGTTGAGGTTGAATATGTAATCTTAGGAAGAAACAAGTGTGTAGTCACCAATAGGATTGACATTGGAGAGCATTAGGCAACCAGGAGAAGGAAGTTTTTAGTAATCCATGCTCACTTTCCAATTAGGCTTTGCTACAATCATAAGTGTGACCTTTGCATTTTGTGTCCAGAATATGACAGTGATAAAATGTATATGTAGATCAGGTGACATGAGTACTTCTTCCACCATTGCTGGGAGCAATACGTTGAAGACGTATTAATTAGTATTTGGGGGTACAAATACGTGTACCCTGGGTCTATGAATATAGAGATAATGCATGAATAGACCATACTGTGAATAAATAATATAACTGCTTCCAATTTAAATAATGGATTGAGTTGATATCTGAAAGTTTATAGGAAATCTTATATTGACACACAATCATTCATTCCTACCAGTTATACATCTAATGGCAATATTAGGGTTATGGTTTACCCTGAAGGGTGTGTGAGTTTTGCGTCAAAAGTGATTATGGAAATGGAAAATCATGTGTTTGGAAAGAAGTCTCATGAACAAACCAGTCAAGAAACATGGAGGAATACATGTGTTCTGAAGCAGGAAGGGATTGAAAGTGAACCAAATGCCTAGAAATTTTTAAACTTGAGGATGAAATATACATCCTATGATGTGCATCAGCTGAAGAAATAGTAAGGTACCAGTGTTGAATAAAAATGAATGTCAAAATACACATCATGTCCCATAGGAATCTACTTGCATTGATGTTAAACTGGGTCAGTTACTGTAGAAAGATTAGGATTTCTATGCACCATCCACGGAAGTTAGTTTTCAGTACTAGGAATAAAATATGTATTTCAGGTGGATAAATATTTCTGAGAATAATCTTGTGAAAGTCGATTATAAATCCACATATATGAACATGAATGAATTTAGGGAATGTATCATAAGACACATATATTTCATATTTTGAAAAGTCTGGAGAGAGTTTGTGTGTGTGTGTATATATATATATCGATATATACACACACACACAAAACACACACACAGACATTAAAAATTCGAAATATATATGCCATTTGAAATTCATGATGAAATATATATCATCCACAGATCCAAAAATATTTATTTTACTGAACATGGATTTTTGTATCCTGTTGTTCAAGTAGGAAGCTCACCCATAGGTTGAAGTTTCAGTTCCAACAGCGTTTGGGAGGAGTGATCTCTTCTCACAATTTGTATCTGCCAAGTCAGCCACCTCACAAGAATATACGTGGGATACCAGGTAGGATTCTTTATGTGCATGTAAAAATACATGTGCTGAATAGGCTACAGAGAAAGGGAGACAGGAATTCACATATTTGTTAACTTTAAAAACACATGGAGAACTATTTCTATTCAATTGGACTAGATTTATAACACCTACCCTTTATAATGCAAAAGGCAAGTGCAACTATACACCATGCCTCCTCTGAACTGCTTGTATTTCTATTCTGTTTGGGTTCTTTTTCTCCATCATATTAGGACTCATAGTCAGAGTCTAGTAGGGTATGGGTTAGTGTCAGGGAATCAGTATTTCAAGTGGAAAATAGGAAATGAATCCAATGTGTATGCAAATACGTGCTACACAAAAATCTTCCCACTCTCATCCAGAACAATGCCTTGACATGACCTTCGCCCCAAGGAAGAAGCAACTCGAGGGGAAGAGTTAGAAAATCTGTGGATACATATGTGGAATGGAAAATGCTCAGGAGTTCCCAACCTTGGAGGTGGTAGAGGAGTTTCCATAAGTAAGGGACAGGGTAAACACTCCACAAACATGGAGCTCTGCTGGCCTAAAGACTTCGTGAGAAACTGCCTCTGAGGTTGGGCACTTGAAATATATGTTGTTGTCAGGAGCTTTAGCTTCCTTTGGAGTGAGACCATCAAAGCTGGGTCTGCATCTATGTGACCTGGAGGACATGGTTTCTGATTTTCCAATGAACATGAGGCAGAAGTGCTGAATTCTCTCTTTGTAGGTCCACAGTGGCCACTGGAGGCTAAGTGTCTCCCCGTGTGGACTGTGAAGCCATTTGGTCCTCCTCGACTTTTCGTGGTGTTTCTGGCTGCTGCACTGGGAGTTTGGTATTTGCTTCATGAAATACAAGGACTTCAAAGGGGACACAGTGCTGGAGGGAGTTCTGTCACCTGTGGTGGGTCAGGGTCCTAGGAGAATGCACCAACCAGTCTTCTATCCCACAGAGCTCGCCCCCTTGACCCTAGCAACCTGATTCTGAACATTGCCCTGAAACCTCTCCATATAACAAGATGCCTTTCCATATAAGTGTCTGCCGGCTGCACCATGTCAGTCACAAGCCATTTGGAAGCCAATGTCAGATCCACATGGCCCTACCACAGATGTTTTATCACACTCCTGCACACCACTTCTCTAGGCCCACTACTCAGCAGGCCCCACCTTACTGGCATCTCTGTTCTACACCATTTTCATGAAACCCAGCCAATCAAGGCACTGTCTGGTACACTCCTGATCAGCAACAGGACATCCAAAGGTTCTCCAGTGCCACCTGGTCATGGGAACTTAAGAATTTCATGGTATTTATCTAGCCATTTTTCAAGGATGAAGTTGGAGGCACTGTGGGTTTCCATTCATTCAGGAACCATTAAATGGTGAGGAAGCTCATTTCAATGAAAGCTCTGGAGAACTCTCACAAACAAAGCTTCCCAAAGAGTGGCCAAAAGGTCGCAGGAAGCCAGGCCCATTGAGGTCTACCATGTGAGGTCCATGTGTGTTTTGACTCTCAACCATGGCTGCCAGGTCTGTAAGAATAAAATCATGTGATATCCTGGCTGAGATTCCCAGTGCTCTGTGGAAAGCCAACCTGGGCCTAGATCTCAGTTTCCAAGGGCGACTCTCAAGCGTGGCCTACTAAAATCTCAACACAGTTCATGGCAATACTTCTCTGAGGTCAGTTCCAGAACACAGGCTCCAAGGGGAATCACACCAGAGTTCTCGCCATGGTGGACCCAGTCATCTCTTCCAACCGCCACACAAAGGACCACAATTCCAACCAAAACACTGCCACATGGCCCTCATCTTCTTCCATATACACACTCATCATAACCTCTGGCTGGAGGTTTCCATCAGGGGCGCAGCCCAAGACAGTGTCCACAATAAGCTCCCTTGCCCCTCATTTGCCTAATATCAGGGTGGCCTGGACAGCCTTCCTGTGCACCAGGAGTGATCAAATAGGCCTGCCTTTAATACTGCTCTGCTTCTCCAATTTGAGGCCTACTGACTGCGGGCTATAGATTCTTTGTGTGAATTGGAGTCAGGAGAAAACCCAAGCACCTATGGGCTAGCCTCTGCAGGGCTTTGAAGAACTCATTTGACCCAAAGGATCCCTATGCTCTCTTGATGGAGGTCAGGAACCTTACAGAGGAAGGCGAGAGACTTCATCCAAAATGACTGCTTTTTTGCCATTTTGGCTTTGGATGCACACATGGGATCTTTCTTCAATCCATCAGGTGCTGACAATCTAAGCCACAGCCTCACACAGGGCCAAGAGGCTGATTCAGACCCATCCCTTTGCAAAGCAATGAAGCAAAGAGCCACAGGTGATGCCCATTCATTTCCATTTGAAAACTGTTTTCTTCAGGCTTCACAAAGGGGTGCCCTGAGGCAAAGGCCTTCCTGACATTCAGGGCAACAGAACAATAGGTAAGCAAAAGGCCCAAAGCAGGCTTTCTCCACTGAGACTTTACTGGTCCCACTGATATCTGAGTTTTCTGAGATGCTCACCATTCCTTTCAGCTCTCCAGTACATGGCCATGTCACAGAGCTTGGAGGTGGTACATATCTTGGACACAAAACCATGAGCCTATTCTGGAGAGTGGCCAGAATGCAGGAAGAAAACAGGAACTTAGGAAGATAGTAGGTGTTGCCCATCCATCAGGCAAGCCGCAGTCCATTCATAAATTGGGCAGGATGAATACTGGGAAGCTTTCTACTAGACAGGACACATCCATTGATGCATTCTCTTTTCTAATGTCTACAACCAGGGACACAGTGAGATACACAAACTTAGAAACACTCGCCTTGTCAAAAGACTTACTGGAAACAGTCCACTCCAAACAAACAAACCGCCTTTCCTACCTATTCTCAGAACATGGGACAAATCCACAAACTCACCCCCACACCCACAAAGGCACCTCCTTCCCCCAAGTAGGTCTGTGACTACCCGGAGTGTTGTCTGACTGCTGGGCCATACTATGTTGCCCCGAAATGGCCTGTCCTGTCTCAGATCTGGCCTCCTTGGCCAACTCTGTGAAGTTGTCAGGAGCCAGTGGTGAGCCACGACCTGCTTTCTCAGGCAAGGCCCTCGTCAGTGCTTTCCTGGCATTTGGCCATCCTCACATCAGTAGGGACCAAGGAAGACTGACTCTGTCCTTGGTAAATCCAAACAAGTGAGCCCACTGGGACTGGGGCTGGGACTGCCTCTGGGTGCCTGGCTTCCTGGATCCCAAGTTCAGAGAGTTCCATCACCAAGGAAGTGAGGTGAGGTCACTTCCTTCAGGAACTGAATGAGGTCACTGCCTGGCAACCACTGTGTCCTAAGAGTTGCTTGCAAGTGTCCCAGGAGATGGAGGCTGCCCCTGCTTCCTGTGACACTTTCACAAGTTAGAATGGAATATCAACCATAGGCACCAAGGAACAGCTCTCCACACAGACCTGGTTTGGTCCATCTTGTCTACATTAAGAAGAGAGAGGCTCATTCAGACACATCCCTTCATCCTGACCAGGTTGTTTGCCATGGAAGTTGACTTTTGCTCTCTCAGGGCCTTCATAGCTGCCTACATCTTCTCCAGGGTTCATTTCTGCATGGACCTTTGAGGTTCTCAGCAGGTGGAAGATCCCCTCCATTCCTGTATTGTAAGACCAACTCTGTCCCTGCTCTTCTGTAAAGTTAGATTGAGGGAACAGTGTCTGGTTAGGGTTAAGAACATGTTCGATTTGGGTTAGGAATCATTCTGCTAGTTGTAGAATGGTATTGGGAACCTGCGATATTTATAATCATATATAGGTGAAATATATGTATGAAAAAGGAAATCTAAGTAAGATTTGAAGGCCAGAAGGGCATTGGGCCCTTGATTGGGATACTTAGCTTTGAATCACATTCTGCACAGATGTCTCAGATAAATTGATATACAATGGCATAGGACCTTGTACCTCGGATGATTGAATGTAGAAGAGAACATCCAGTCAAAAAGGGATAGTAGGTAAGATTAGGAAGCTAGTCGGTAGGTTTAGGAAGAAGAGTGAGTGTAAAATTTGGACCAAAAGTTCTTTAGCAATTGGGTGTCGGTTAGAGAGTGAATGTAAATGTCAGCACATGTGAAGAGTCAGTCACAATGATGAACTGGGGAAAAACATGTAGGAAAGCAGATATCAATAGAGACATTAGGAAATCAGGCAAGGTATAAGTTGAGTGATAGGAATAGACATTTTCAACAGGGTTGAGGTTGAATATGTAATCTTAGGAAGAAACAAGTGTGTAGTCACCAATAGGATTGACATTGGAGAGCATTAGGCAACCAGGAGAAGGAAGTTTTTAGTAATCCATGCTCACTTTCCAATTAGGCTTTGCTACAATCATAAGTGTGACCTTTGCATTTTGTGTCCAGAATATGACAGTGATAAAATGTATATGTAGATCAGGTGACATGAGTACTTCTTCCACCATTGCTGGGAGCAATACGTTGAAGACGTATTAATTAGTATTTGGGGGTACAAATACGTGTACCCTGGGTCTATGAATATAGAGATAATGCATGAATAGACCATACTGTGAATAAATAATATAACTGCTTCCAATTTAAATAATGGATTGAGTTGATATCTGAAAGTATATAGGAAATCTTATATTGACACACAATCATTCATTCCTACCAGTTATACATCTAATGGCAATATTAGGGTTATGGTTTACCCTGAAGGGTGTGTGAGTTTTGCGTCAAAAGTGATTATGGAAATGGAAAATCATGTGTTTGGAAAGAAGTCTCATGAACAAACCAGTCAAGAAACATGGAGGAATACATGTGTTCTGAAGCAGGAAGGGATTGAAAGTGAACCAAATGCCTAGAAATTTTTAAACTTGAGGATGAAATATACATCCTATGATGTGCATCAGCTGAAGAAATAGTAAGGTACCAGTGTTGAATAAAAATGAATGTCAAAATACACATCATGTCCCATAGGAATCTACTTGCATTGATGTTAAACTGGGTCAGTTACTGTAGAAAGATTAGGATTTCTATGCACCATCCACGGAAGTTAGTTTTCAGTACTAGGAATAAAATATGTATTTCAGGTGGATAAATATTTCTGAGAATAATCTTGTGAAAGTCGATTATAAATCCACATATATGAACATGAATGAATTTAGGGAATGTATCATAAGACACATATATTTCATATTTTGAAAAGTCTGGAGAGAGTTTGTGTGTGTGTGTATATATATATATCGATATATACACACACACACAAAACACACACACAGACATTAAAAATTCGAAATATATATGCCATTTGAAATTCATGATGAAATATATATCATCCACAGATCCAAAAATATTTATTTTACTGAACATGGATTTTTGTATCCTGTTGTTCAAGTAGGAAGCTCACCCATAGGTTGAAGTTTCAGTTCCAACAGCGTTTGGGAGGAGTGATCTCTTCTCACAATTTGTATCTGCCAAGTCAGCCACCTCACAAGAATATACGTGGGATACCAGGTAGGATTCTTTATGTGCATGTAAAAATACATGTGCTGAATAGGCTACAGAGAAAGGGAGACAGGAATTCACATATTTGTTAACTTTAAAAACACATGGAGAACTATTTCTATTCAATTGGACTAGATTTATAACACCTACCCTTTATAATGCAAAAGGCAAGTGCAACTATACACCATGCCTCCTCTGAACTGCTTGTATTTCTATTCTGTTTGGGTTCTTTTTCTCCATCATATTAGGACTCATAGTCAGAGTCTAGTAGGGTATGGGTTAGTGTCAGGGAATCAGTATTTCAAGTGGAAAATAGGAAATGAATCCAATGTGTATGCAAATACGTGCTACACAAAAATCTTCCCACTCTCATCCAGAACAATGCCTTGACATGACCTTCGCCCCAAGGAAGAAGCAACTCGAGGGGAAGAGTTAGAAAATCTGTGGATACATATGTGGAATGGAAAATGCTCAGGAGTTCCCAACCTTGGAGGTGGTAGAGGAGTTTCCATAAGTAAGGGACAGGGTAAACACTCCACAAACATGGAGCTCTGCTGGCCTAAAGACTTCGTGAGAAACTGCCTCTGAGGTTGGGCACTTGAAATATATGTTGTTGTCAGGAGCTTTAGCTTCCTTTGGAGTGAGACCATCAAAGCTGGGTCTGCATCTATGTGACCTGGAGGACATGGTTTCTGATTTTCCAATGAACATGAGGCAGAAGTGCTGAATTCTCTCTTTGTAGGTCCACAGTGGCCACTGGAGGCTAAGTGTCTCCCCGTGTGGACTGTGAAGCCATTTGGTCCTCCTCGACTTTTCGTGGTGTTTCTTGCTGCTGCACTGGGAGTTTGGTATTTGCTTCATGAAATACAAGGACTTCAAAGGGGACACAGTGCTGGAGGGAGTTCTGTCACCTGTGGTGGGTCAGGGTCCTAGGAGAATGCACCAACCAGTCTTCTATCCCACAGAGCTCGCCCCCTTGACCCTAGCAACCTGATTCTGAACATTGCCCTGAAACCTCTCCATATAACAAGATGCCTTTCCATATAAGTGTCTGCCGGCTGCACCATGTCAGTCACAAGCCATTTGGAAGCCAATGTCAGATCCACATGGCCCTACCACAGATGTTTTATCACACTCCTGCACACCACTTCTCTAGGCCCACTACTCAGCAGGCCCCACCTTACTGGCATCTCTGTTCTACACCATTTTCATGAAACCCAGCCAATCAAGGCACTGTCTGGTACACTCCTGATCAGCAACAGGACATCCAAAGGTTCTCCAGTGCCACCTGGTCATGGGAACTTAAGAATTTCATGGTATTTATCTAGCCATTTTTCAAGGATGAAGTTGGAGGCACTGTGGGTTTCCATTCATTCAGGAACCATTAAATGGTGAGGAAGCTCATTTCAATGAAAGCTCTGGAGAACTCTCACAAACAAAGCTTCCCAAAGAGTGGCCAAAAGGTCGCAGGAAGCCAGGCCCATTGAGGTCTACCATGTGAGGTCCATGTGTGTTTTGACTCTCAACCATGGCTGCCAGGTCTGTAAGAATAAAATCATGTGATATCCTGGCTGAGATTCCCAGTGCTCTGTGGAAAGCCAACCTGGGCCTAGATCTCAGTTTCCAAGGGCGACTCTCAAGCGTGGCCTACTAAAATCTCAACACAGTTCATGGCAATACTTCTCTGAGGTCAGTTCCAGAACACAGGCTCCAAGGGGAATCACACCAGAGTTCTCGCCATGGTGGACCCAGTCATCTCTTCCAACCGCCACACAAAGGACCACAATTCCAACCAAAACACTGCCACATGGCCCTCATCTTCTTCCATATACACACTCATCATAACCTCTGGCTGGAGGTTTCCATCAGGGGCGCAGCCCAAGACAGTGTCCACAATAAGCTCCCTTGCCCCTCATTTGCCTAATATCAGGGTGGCCTGGACAGCCTTCCTGTGCACCAGGAGTGATCAAATAGGCCTGCCTTTAATACTGCTCTGCTTCTCCAATTTGAGGCCTACTGACTGCGGGCTATAGATTCTTTGTGTGAATTGGAGTCAGGAGAAAACCCAAGCACCTATGGGCTAGCCTCTGCAGGGCTTTGAAGAACTCATTTGACCCAAAGGATCCCTATGCTCTCTTGATGGAGGTCAGGAACCTTACAGAGGAAGGCGAGAGACTTCATCCAAAATGACTGCTTTTTTGCCATTTTGGCTTTGGATGCACACATGGGATCTTTCTTCAATCCATCAGGTGCTGACAATCTAAGCCACAGCCTCACACAGGGCCAAGAGGCTGATTCAGACCCATCCCTTTGCAAAGCAATGAAGCAAAGAGCCACAGGTGATGCCCATTCATTTCCATTTGAAAACTGTTTTCTTGAGGCTTCACAAAGGGGTGCCCTGAGGCAAAGGCCTTCCTGACATTCAGGGCAACAGAACAATAGGTAAGCAAAAGGCCCAAAGCAGGCTTTCTCCACTGAGACTTTACTGGTCCCACTGATATCTGAGTTTTCTGAGATGCTCACCATTCCTTTCAGCTCTCCAGTACATGGCCATGTCACAGAGCTTGGAGGTGGTACATATCTTGGACACAAAACCATGAGCCTATTCTGGAGAGTGGCCAGAATGCAGGAAGAAAACAGGAACTTAGGAAGATAGTAGGTGTTGCCCATCCATCAGGCAAGCCGCAGTCCATTCATAAATTGGGCAGGATGAATACTGGGAAGCTTTCTACTAGACAGGACACATCCATTGATGCATTCTCTTTTCTAATGTCTACAACCAGGGACACAGTGAGATACACAAACTTAGAAACACTCGCCTTGTCAAAAGACTTACTGGAAACAGTCCACTCCAAACAAACAAACCGCCTTTCCTACCTATTCTCAGAACATGAGACAAATCCACAAACTCACCCCCACACCCACAAAGGCACCTCCTTCCCCCAAGTAGGTCTGTGACTACCCGGAGTGTTGTCTGACTGCTGGGCCATACTATGTTGCCCCGAAATGGCCTGTCCTGTCTCAGATCTGGCCTCCTTGGCCAACTCTGTGAAGTTGTCAGGAGCCAGTGGTGAGCCACGACCTGCTTTCTCAGGCAAGGCCCTCGTCAGTGCTTTCCTGGCATTTGGCCATCCTCACATCAGTAGGGACCAAGGAAGACTGACTCTGTCCTTGGTAAATCCAAACAAGTGAGCCCACTGGGACTGGGGCTGGGACTGCCTCTGGGTGCCTGGCTTCCTGGATCCCAAGTTCAGAGAGTTCCATCACCAAGGAAGTGAGGTGAGGTCACTTCCTTCAGGAACTGAATGAGGTCACTGCCTGGCAACCACTGTGTCCTAAGAGTTGCTTGCAAGTGTCCCAGGAGATGGAGGCTGCCCCTGCTTCCTGTGACACTTTCACAAGTTAGAATGGAATATCAACCATAGGCACCAAGGAACAGCTCTCCACACAGACCTGGTTTGGTCCATCTTGTCTACATTAAGAAGAGAGAGGCTCATTCAGACACATCCCTTCATCCTGACCAGGTTGTTTGCCATGGAAGTTGACTTTTGCTCTCTCAGGGCCTTCATAGCTGCCTACATCTTCTCCAGGGTTCATTTCTGCATGGACCTTTGAGGTTCTCAGCAGGTGGAAGATCCCCTCCATTCCTGTATTGTAAGACCAACTCTGTCCCTGCTCTTCTGTAAAGTTAGATTGAGGGAACAGTGTCTGGTTAGGGTTAAGAACATGTTCGATTTGGGTTAGGAATCATTCTGCTAGTTGTAGAATGGTATTGGGAACCTGCGATATTTATAATCATATATAGGTGAAATATATGTATGAAAAAGGAAATCTAAGTAAGATTTGAAGGCCAGAAGGGCATTGGGCCCTTGATTGGGATACTTAGCTTTGAATCACATTCTGCACAGATGTCTCAGATAAATTGATATACAATGGCATAGGACCTTGTACCTCGGATGATTGAATGTAGAAGAGAACATCCAGTCAAAAAGGGATAGTAGGTAAGATTAGGAAGCTAGTCGGTAGGTTTAGGAAGAAGAGTGAGTGTAAAATTTGGACCAAAAGTTCTTTAGCAATTGGGTGTCGGTTAGAGAGTGAATGTAAATGTCAGCACATGTGAAGAGTCAGTCACAATGATGAACTGGGGAAAAACATGTAGGAAAGCAGATATCAATAGAGACATTAGGAAATCAGGCAAGGTATAAGTTGAGTGATAGGAATAGACATTTTCAACAGGGTTGAGGTTGAATATGTAATCTTAGGAAGAAACAAGTGTGTAGTCACCAATAGGATTGACATTGGAGAGCATTAGGCAACCAGGAGAAGGAAGTTTTTAGTAATCCATGCTCACTTTCCAATTAGGCTTTGCTACAATCATAAGTGTGACCTTTGCATTTTGTGTCCAGAATATGACAGTGATAAAATGTATATGTAGATCAGGTGACATGAGTACTTCTTCCACCATTGCTGGGAGCAATATGTTGAAGACGTATTAATTAGTATTTGGGGGTACAAATACGTGTACCCTGGGTCTATGAATATAGAGATAATGCATGAATAGACCATACTGTGAATAAATAATATAACTGCTTCCAATTTAAATAATGGATTGAGTTGATATCTGAAAGTATATAGGAAATCTTATATTGACACACAATCATTCATTCCTACCAGTTATACATCTAATGGCAATATTAGGGTTATGGTTTACCCTGAAGGGTGTGTGAGTTTTGCGTCAAAAGTGATTATGGAAATGGAAAATCATGTGTTTGGAAAGAAGTCTCATGAACAAACCAGTCAAGAAACATGGAGGAATACATGTGTTCTGAAGCAGGAAGGGATTGAAAGTGAACCAAATGCCTAGAAATTTTTAAACTTGAGGATGAAATATACATCCTATGATGTGCATCAGCTGAAGAAATAGTAAGGTACCAGTGTTGAATAAAAATGAATGTCAAAATACACATCATGTCCCATAGGAATCTACTTGCATTGATGTTAAACTGGGTCAGTTACTGTAGAAAGATTAGGATTTCTATGCACCATCCACGGAAGTTAGTTTTCAGTACTAGGAATAAAATATGTATTTCAGGTGGATAAATATTTCTGAGAATAATCTTGTGAAAGTCGATTATAAATCCACATATATGAACATGAATGAATTTAGGGAATGTATCATAAGACACATATATTTCATATTTTGAAAAGTCTGGAGAGAGTTTGTGTGTGTGTGTATATATATATATCGATATATACACACACACACAAAACACACACACAGACATTAAAAATTCGAAATATATATGCCATTTGAAATTCATGATGAAATATATATCATCCACAGATCCAAAAATATTTATTTTACTGAACATGGATTTTTGTATCCTGTTGTTCAAGTAGGAAGCTCACCCATAGGTTGAAGTTTCAGTTCCAACAGCGTTTGGGAGGAGTGATCTCTTCTCACAATTTGTATCTGCCAAGTCAGCCACCTCACAAGAATATACGTGGGATACCAGGTAGGATTCTTTATGTGCATGTAAAAATACATGTGCTGAATAGGCTACAGAGAAAGGGAGACAGGAATTCACATATTTGTTAACTTTAAAAACACATGGAGAACTATTTCTATTCAATTGGACTAGATTTATAACACCTACCCTTTATAATGCAAAAGGCAAGTGCAACTATACACCATGCCTCCTCTGAACTGCTTGTATTTCTATTCTGTTTGGGTTCTTTTTCTCCATCATATTAGGACTCATAGTCAGAGTCTAGTAGGGTATGGGTTAGTGTCAGGGAATCAGTATTTCAAGTGGAAAATAGGAAATGAATCCAATGTGTATGCAAATACGTGCTACACAAAAATCTTCCCACTCTCATCCAGAACAATGCCTTGACATGACCTTCGCCCCAAGGAAGAAGCAACTCGAGGGGAAGAGTTAGAAAATCTGTGGATACATATGTGGAATGGAAAATGCTCAGGAGTTCCCAACCTTGGAGGTGGTAGAGGAGTTTCCATAAGTAAGGGACAGGGTAAACACTCCACAAACATGGAGCTCTGCTGGCCTAAAGACTTCGTGAGAAACTGCCTCTGAGGTTGGGCACTTGAAATATATGTTGTTGTCAGGAGCTTTAGCTTCCTTTGGAGTGAGACCATCAAAGCTGGGTCTGCATCTATGTGACCTGGAGGACATGGTTTCTGATTTTCCAATGAACATGAGGCAGAAGTGCTGAATTCTCTCTTTGTAGGTCCACAGTGGCCACTGGAGGCTAAGTGTCTCCCCGTGTGGACTGTGAAGCCATTTGGTCCTCCTCGACTTTTCGTGGTGTTTCTTGCTGCTGCACTGGGAGTTTGGTATTTGCTTCATGAAATACAAGGACTTCAAAGGGGACACAGTGCTGGAGGGAGTTCTGTCACCTGTGGTGGGTCAGGGTCCTAGGAGAATGCACCAACCAGTCTTCTATCCCACAGAGCTCGCCCCCTTGACCCTAGCAACCTGATTCTGAACATTGCCCTGAAACCTCTCCATATAACAAGATGCCTTTCCATATAAGTGTCTGCCGGCTGCACCATGTCAGTCACAAGCCATTTGGAAGCCAATGTCAGATCCACATGGCCCTACCACAGATGTTTTATCACACTCCTGCACACCACTTCTCTAGGCCCACTACTCAGCAGGCCCCACCTTACTGGCATCTCTGTTCTACACCATTTTCATGAAACCCAGCCAATCAAGGCACTGTCTGGTACACTCCTGATCAGCAACAGGACATCCAAAGGTTCTCCAGTGCCACCTGGTCATGGGAACTTAAGAATTTCATGGTATTTATCTAGCCATTTTTCAAGGATGAAGTTGGAGGCACTGTGGGTTTCCATTCATTCAGGAACCATTAAATGGTGAGGAAGCTCATTTCAATGAAAGCTCTGGAGAACTCTCACAAACAAAGCTTCCCAAAGAGTGGCCAAAAGGTCGCAGGAAGCCAGGCCCATTGAGGTCTACCATGTGAGGTCCATGTGTGTTTTGACTCTCAACCATGGCTGCCAGGTCTGTAAGAATAAAATCATGTGATATCCTGGCTGAGATTCCCAGTGCTCTGTGGAAAGCCAACCTGGGCCTAGATCTCAGTTTCCAAGGGCGACTCTCAAGCGTGGCCTACTAAAATCTCAACACAGTTCATGGCAATACTTCTCTGAGGTCAGTTCCAGAACACAGGCTCCAAGGGGAATCACACCAGAGTTCTCGCCATGGTGGACCCAGTCATCTCTTCCAACCGCCACACAAAGGACCACAATTCCAACCAAAACACTGCCACATGGCCCTCATCTTCTTCCATATACACACTCATCATAACCTCTGGCTGGAGGTTTCCATCAGGGGCGCAGCCCAAGACAGTGTCCACAATAAGCTCCCTTGCCCCTCATTTGCCTAATATCAGGGTGGCCTGGACAGCCTTCCTGTGCACCAGGAGTGATCAAATAGGCCTGCCTTTAATACTGCTCTGCTTCTCCAATTTGAGGCCTACTGACTGCGGGCTATAGATTCTTTGTGTGAATTGGAGTCAGGAGAAAACCCAAGCACCTATGGGCTAGCCTCTGCAGGGCTTTGAAGAACTCATTTGACCCAAAGGATCCCTATGCTCTCTTGATGGAGGTCAGGAACCTTACAGAGGAAGGCGAGAGACTTCATCCAAAATGACTGCTTTTTTGCCATTTTGGCTTTGGATGCACACATGGGATCTTTCTTCAATCCATCAGGTGCTGACAATCTAAGCCACAGCCTCACACAGGGCCAAGAGGCTGATTCAGACCCATCCCTTTGCAAAGCAATGAAGCAAAGAGCCACAGGTGATGCCCATTCATTTCCATTTGAAAACTGTTTTCTTGAGGCTTCACAAAGGGGTGCCCTGAGGCAAAGGCCTTCCTGACATTCAGGGCAACAGAACAATAGGTAAGCAAAAGGCCCAAAGCAGGCTTTCTCCACTGAGACTTTACTGGTCCCACTGATATCTGAGTTTTCTGAGATGCTCACCATTCCTTTCAGCTCTCCAGTACATGGCCATGTCACAGAGCTTGGAGGTGGTACATATCTTGGACACAAAACCATGAGCCTATTCTGGAGAGTGGCCAGAATGCAGGAAGAAAACAGGAACTTAGGAAGATAGTAGGTGTTGCCCATCCATCAGGCAAGCCGCAGTCCATTCATAAATTGGGCAGGATGAATACTGGGAAGCTTTCTACTAGACAGGACACATCCATTGATGCATTCTCTTTTCTAATGTCTACAACCAGGGACACAGTGAGATACACAAACTTAGAAACACTCGCCTTGTCAAAAGACTTACTGGAAACAGTCCACTCCAAACAAACAAACCGCCTTTCCTACCTATTCTCAGAACATGAGACAAATCCACAAACTCACCCCCACACCCACAAAGGCACCTCCTTCCCCCAAGTAGGTCTGTGACTACCCGGAGTGTTGTCTGACTGCTGGGCCATACTATGTTGCCCCGAAATGGCCTGTCCTGTCTCAGATCTGGCCTCCTTGGCCAACTCTGTGAAGTTGTCAGGAGCCAGTGGTGAGCCACGACCTGCTTTCTCAGGCAAGGCCCTCGTCAGTGCTTTCCTGGCATTTGGCCATCCTCACATCAGTAGGGACCAAGGAAGACTGACTCTGTCCTTGGTAAATCCAAACAAGTGAGCCCACTGGGACTGGGGCTGGGACTGCCTCTGGGTGCCTGGCTTCCTGGATCCCAAGTTCAGAGAGTTCCATCACCAAGGAAGTGAGGTGAGGTCACTTCCTTCAGGAACTGAATGAGGTCACTGCCTGGCAACCACTGTGTCCTAAGAGTTGCTTGCAAGTGTCCCAGGAGATGGAGGCTGCCCCTGCTTCCTGTGACACTTTCACAAGTTAGAATGGAATATCAACCATAGGCACCAAGGAACAGCTCTCCACACAGACCTGGTTTGGTCCATCTTGTCTACATTAAGAAGAGAGAGGCTCATTCAGACACATCCCTTCATCCTGACCAGGTTGTTTGCCATGGAAGTTGACTTTTGCTCTCTCAGGGCCTTCATAGCTGCCTACATCTTCTCCAGGGTTCATTTCTGCATGGACCTTTGAGGTTCTCAGCAGGTGGAAGATCCCCTCCATTCCTGTATTGTAAGACCAACTCTGTCCCTGCTCTTCTGTAAAGTTAGATTGAGGGAACAGTGTCTGGTTAGGGTTAAGAACATGTTCGATTTGGGTTAGGAATCATTCTGCTAGTTGTAGAATGGTATTGGGAACCTGCGATATTTATAATCATATATAGGTGAAATATATGTATGAAAAAGGAAATCTAAGTAAGATTTGAAGGCCAGAAGGGCATTGGGCCCTTGATTGGGATACTTAGCTTTGAATCACATTCTGCACAGATGTCTCAGATAAATTGATATACAATGGCATAGGACCTTGTACCTCGGATGATTGAATGTAGAAGAGAACATCCAGTCAAAAAGGGATAGTAGGTAAGATTAGGAAGCTAGTCGGTAGGTTTAGGAAGAAGAGTGAGTGTAAAATTTGGACCAAAAGTTCTTTAGCAATTGGGTGTCGGTTAGAGAGTGAATGTAAATGTCAGCACATGTGAAGAGTCAGTCACAATGATGAACTGGGGAAAAACATGTAGGAAAGCAGATATCAATAGAGACATTAGGAAATCAGGCAAGGTATAAGTTGAGTGATAGGAATAGACATTTTCAACAGGGTTGAGGTTGAATATGTAATCTTAGGAAGAAACAAGTGTGTAGTCACCAATAGGATTGACATTGGAGAGCATTAGGCAACCAGGAGAAGGAAGTTTTTAGTAATCCATGCTCACTTTCCAATTAGGCTTTGCTACAATCATAAGTGTGACCTTTGCATTTTGTGTCCAGAATATGACAGTGATAAAATGTATATGTAGATCAGGTGACATGAGTACTTCTTCCACCATTGCTGGGAGCAATATGTTGAAGACGTATTAATTAGTATTTGGGGGTACAAATACGTGTACCCTGGGTCTATGAATATAGAGATAATGCATGAATAGACCATACTGTGAATAAATAATATAACTGCTTCCAATTTAAATAATGGATTGAGTTGATATCTGAAAGTATATAGGAAATCTTATATTGACACACAATCATTCATTCCTACCAGTTATACATCTAATGGCAATATTAGGGTTATGGTTTACCCTGAAGGGTGGGTGAGTTTTGCGTCAAAAGTGATTATGGAAATGGAAAATCATGTGTTTGGAAAGAAGTCTCATGAACAAACCAGTCAAGAAACATGGAGGAATACATGTGTTCTGAAGCAGGAAGGGATTGAAAGTGAACCAAATGCCTAGAAATTTTTAAACTTGAGGATGAAATATACATCCTATGATGTGCATCAGCTGAAGAAATAGTAAGGTACCAGTGTTGAATAAAAATGAATGTCAAAATACACATCATGTCCCATAGGAATCTACTTGCATTGATGTTAAACTGGGTCAGTTACTGTAGAAAGATTAGGATTTCTATGCACCATCCACGGAAGTTAGTTTTCAGTACTAGGAATAAAATATGTATTTCAGGTGGATAAATATTTCTGAGAATAATCTTGTGAAAGTCGATTATAAATCCACATATATGAACATGAATGAATTTAGGGAATGTATCATAAGACACATATATTTCATATTTTGAAAAGTCTGGAGAGAGTTTGTGTGTGTGTGTATATATATATATCGATATATACACACACACACAAAACACACACACAGACATTAAAAATTCGAAATATATATGCCATTTGAAATTCATGATGAAATATATATCATCCACAGATCCAAAAATATTTATTTTACTGAACATGGATTTTTGTATCCTGTTGTTCAAGTAGGAAGCTCACCCATAGGTTGAAGTTTCAGTTCCAACAGCGTTTGGGAGGAGTGATCTCTTCTCACAATTTGTATCTGCCAAGTCAGCCACCTCACAAGAATATACGTGGGATACCAGGTAGGATTCTTTATGTGCATGTAAAAATACATGTGCTGAATAGGCTACAGAGAAAGGGAGACAGGAATTCACATATTTGTTAACTTTAAAAACACATGGAGAACTATTTCTATTCAATTGGACTAGATTTATAACACCTACCCTTTATAATGCAAAAGGCAAGTGCAACTATACACCATGCCTCCTCTGAACTGCTTGTATTTCTATTCTGTTTGGGTTCTTTTTCTCCATCATATTAGGACTCATAGTCAGAGTCTAGTAGGGTATGGGTTAGTGTCAGGGAATCAGTATTTCAAGTGGAAAATAGGAAATGAATCCAATGTGTATGCAAATACGTGCTACACAAAAATCTTCCCACTCTCATCCAGAACAATGCCTTGACATGACCTTCGCCCCAAGGAAGAAGCAACTCGAGGGGAAGAGTTAGAAAATCTGTGGATACATATGTGGAATGGAAAATGCTCAGGAGTTCCCAACCTTGGAGGTGGTAGAGGAGTTTCCATAAGTAAGGGACAGGGTAAACACTCCACAAACATGGAGCTCTGCTGGCCTAAAGACTTCGTGAGAAACTGCCTCTGAGGTTGGGCACTTGAAATATATGTTGTTGTCAGGAGCTTTAGCTTCCTTTGGAGTGAGACCATCAAAGCTGGGTCTGCATCTATGTGACCTGGAGGACATGGTTTCTGATTTTCCAATGAACATGAGGCAGAAGTGCTGAATTCTCTCTTTGTAGGTCCACAGTGGCCACTGGAGGCTAAGTGTCTCCCCGTGTGGACTGTGAAGCCATTTGGTCCTCCTCGACTTTTCGTGGTGTTTCTGGCTGCTGCACTGGGAGTTTGGTATTTGCTTCATGAAATACAAGGACTTCAAAGGGGACACAGTGCTGGAGGGAGTTCTGTCACCTGTGGTGGGTCAGGGTCCTAGGAGAATGCACCAACCAGTCTTCTATCCCACAGAGCTCGCCCCCTTGACCCTAGCAACCTGATTCTGAACATTGCCCTGAAACCTCTCCATATAACAAGATGCCTTTCCATATAAGTGTCTGCCGGCTGCACCATGTCAGTCACAAGCCATTTGGAAGCCAATGTCAGATCCACATGGCCCTACCACAGATGTTTTATCACACTCCTGCACACCACTTCTCTAGGCCCACTACTCAGCAGGCCCCACCTTACTGGCATCTCTGTTCTACACCATTTTCATGAAACCCAGCCAATCAAGGCACTGTCTGGTACACTCCTGATCAGCAACAGGACATCCAAAGGTTCTCCAGTGCCACCTGGTCATGGGAACTTAAGAATTTCATGGTATTTATCTAGCCATTTTTCAAGGATGAAGTTGGAGGCACTGTGGGTTTCCATTCATTCAGGAACCATTAAATGGTGAGGAAGCTCATTTCAATGAAAGCTCTGGAGAACTCTCACAAACAAAGCTTCCCAAAGAGTGGCCAAAAGGTCGCAGGAAGCCAGGCCCATTGAGGTCTACCATGTGAGGTCCATGTGTGTTTTGACTCTCAACCATGGCTGCCAGGTCTGTAAGAATAAAATCATGTGATATCCTGGCTGAGATTCCCAGTGCTCTGTGGAAAGCCAACCTGGGCCTAGATCTCAGTTTCCAAGGGCGACTCTCAAGCGTGGCCTACTAAAATCTCAACACAGTTCATGGCAATACTTCTCTGAGGTCAGTTCCAGAACACAGGCTCCAAGGGGAATCACACCAGAGTTCTCGCCATGGTGGACCCAGTCATCTCTTCCAACCGCCACACAAAGGACCACAATTCCAACCAAAACACTGCCACATGGCCCTCATCTTCTTCCATATACACACTCATCATAACCTCTGGCTGGAGGTTTCCATCAGGGGCGCAGCCCAAGACAGTGTCCACAATAAGCTCCCTTGCCCCTCATTTGCCTAATATCAGGGTGGCCTGGACAGCCTTCCTGTGCACCAGGAGTGATCAAATAGGCCTGCCTTTAATACTGCTCTGCTTCTCCAATTTGAGGCCTACTGACTGCGGGCTATAGATTCTTTGTGTGAATTGGAGTCAGGAGAAAACCCAAGCACCTATGGGCTAGCCTCTGCAGGGCTTTGAAGAACTCATTTGACCCAAAGGATCCCTATGCTCTCTTGATGGAGGTCAGGAACCTTACAGAGGAAGGCGAGAGACTTCATCCAAAATGACTGCTTTTTTGCCATTTTGGCTTTGGATGCACACATGGGATCTTTCTTCAATCCATCAGGTGCTGACAATCTAAGCCACAGCCTCACACAGGGCCAAGAGGCTGATTCAGACCCATCCCTTTGCAAAGCAATGAAGCAAAGAGCCACAGGTGATGCCCATTCATTTCCATTTGAAAACTGTTTTCTTCAGGCTTCACAAAGGGGTGCCCTGAGGCAAAGGCCTTCCTGACATTCAGGGCAACAGAACAATAGGTAAGCAAAAGGCCCAAAGCAGGCTTTCTCCACTGAGACTTTACTGGTCCCACTGATATCTGAGTTTTCTGAGATGCTCACCATTCCTTTCAGCTCTCCAGTACATGGCCATGTCACAGAGCTTGGAGGTGGTACATATCTTGGACACAAAACCATGAGCCTATTCTGGAGAGTGGCCAGAATGCAGGAAGAAAACAGGAACTTAGGAAGATAGTAGGTGTTGCCCATCCATCAGGCAAGCCGCAGTCCATTCATAAATTGGGCAGGATGAATACTGGGAAGCTTTCTACTAGACAGGACACATCCATTGATGCATTCTCTTTTCTAATGTCTACAACCAGGGACACAGTGAGATACACAAACTTAGAAACACTCGCCTTGTCAAAAGACTTACTGGAAACAGTCCACTCCAAACAAACAAACCGCCTTTCCTACCTATTCTCAGAACATGGGACAAATCCACAAACTCACCCCCACACCCACAAAGGCACCTCCTTCCCCCAAGTAGGTCTGTGACTACCCGGAGTGTTGTCTGACTGCTGGGCCATACTATGTTGCCCCGAAATGGCCTGTCCTGTCTCAGATCTGGCCTCCTTGGCCAACTCTGTGAAGTTGTCAGGAGCCAGTGGTGAGCCACGACCTGCTTTCTCAGGCAAGGCCCTCGTCAGTGCTTTCCTGGCATTTGGCCATCCTCACATCAGTAGGGACCAAGGAAGACTGACTCTGTCCTTGGTAAATCCAAACAAGTGAGCCCACTGGGACTGGGGCTGGGACTGCCTCTGGGTGCCTGGCTTCCTGGATCCCAAGTTCAGAGAGTTCCATCACCAAGGAAGTGAGGTGAGGTCACTTCCTTCAGGAACTGAATGAGGTCACTGCCTGGCAACCACTGTGTCCTAAGAGTTGCTTGCAAGTGTCCCAGGAGATGGAGGCTGCCCCTGCTTCCTGTGACACTTTCACAAGTTAGAATGGAATATCAACCATAGGCACCAAGGAACAGCTCTCCACACAGACCTGGTTTGGTCCATCTTGTCTACATTAAGAAGAGAGAGGCTCATTCAGACACATCCCTTCATCCTGACCAGGTTGTTTGCCATGGAAGTTGACTTTTGCTCTCTCAGGGCCTTCATAGCTGCCTACATCTTCTCCAGGGTTCATTTCTGCATGGACCTTTGAGGTTCTCAGCAGGTGGAAGATCCCCTCCATTCCTGTATTGTAAGACCAACTCTGTCCCTGCTCTTCTGTAAAGTTAGATTGAGGGAACAGTGTCTGGTTAGGGTTAAGAACATGTTCGATTTGGGTTAGGAATCATTCTGCTAGTTGTAGAATGGTATTGGGAACCTGCGATATTTATAATCATATATAGGTGAAATATATGTATGAAAAAGGAAATCTAAGTAAGATTTGAAGGCCAGAAGGGCATTGGGCCCTTGATTGGGATACTTAGCTTTGAATCACATTCTGCACAGATGTCTCAGATAAATTGATATACAATGGCATAGGACCTTGTACCTCGGATGATTGAATGTAGAAGAGAACATCCAGTCAAAAAGGGATAGTAGGTAAGATTAGGAAGCTAGTCGGTAGGTTTAGGAAGAAGAGTGAGTGTAAAATTTGGACCAAAAGTTCTTTAGCAATTGGGTGTCGGTTAGAGAGTGAATGTAAATGTCAGCACATGTGAAGAGTCAGTCACAATGATGAACTGGGGAAAAACATGTAGGAAAGCAGATATCAATAGAGACATTAGGAAATCAGGCAAGGTATAAGTTGAGTGATAGGAATAGACATTTTCAACAGGGTTGAGGTTGAATATGTAATCTTAGGAAGAAACAAGTGTGTAGTCACCAATAGGATTGACATTGGAGAGCATTAGGCAACCAGGAGAAGGAAGTTTTTAGTAATCCATGCTCACTTTCCAATTAGGCTTTGCTACAATCATAAGTGTGACCTTTGCATTTTGTGTCCAGAATATGACAGTGATAAAATGTATATGTAGATCAGGTGACATGAGTACTTCTTCCACCATTGCTGGGAGCAATACGTTGAAGACGTATTAATTAGTATTTGGGGGTACAAATACGTGTACCCTGGGTCTATGAATATAGAGATAATGCATGAATAGACCATACTGTGAATAAATAATATAACTGCTTCCAATTTAAATAATGGATTGAGTTGATATCTGAAAGTATATAGGAAATCTTATATTGACACACAATCATTCATTCCTACCAGTTATACATCTAATGGCAATATTAGGGTTATGGTTTACCCTGAAGGGTGTGTGAGTTTTGCGTCAAAAGTGATTATGGAAATGGAAAATCATGTGTTTGGAAAGAAGTCTCATGAACAAACCAGTCAAGAAACATGGAGGAATACATGTGTTCTGAAGCAGGAAGGGATTGAAAGTGAACCAAATGCCTAGAAATTTTTAAACTTGAGGATGAAATATACATCCTATGATGTGCATCAGCTGAAGAAATAGTAAGGTACCAGTGTTGAATAAAAATGAATGTCAAAATACACATCATGTCCCATAGGAATCTACTTGCATTGATGTTAAACTGGGTCAGTTACTGTAGAAAGATTAGGATTTCTATGCACCATCCACGGAAGTTAGTTTTCAGTACTAGGAATAAAATATGTATTTCAGGTGGATAAATATTTCTGAGAATAATCTTGTGAAAGTCGATTATAAATCCACATATATGAACATGAATGAATTTAGGGAATGTATCATAAGACACATATATTTCATATTTTGAAAAGTCTGGAGAGAGTTTGTGTGTGTGTGTATATATATATATCGATATATACACACACACACAAAACACACACACAGACATTAAAAATTCGAAATATATATGCCATTTGAAATTCATGATGAAATATATATCATCCACAGATCCAAAAATATTTATTTTACTGAACATGGATTTTTGTATCCTGTTGTTCAAGTAGGAAGCTCACCCATAGGTTGAAGTTTCAGTTCCAACAGCGTTTGGGAGGAGTGATCTCTTCTCACAATTTGTATCTGCCAAGTCAGCCACCTCACAAGAATATACGTGGGATACCAGGTAGGATTCTTTATGTGCATGTAAAAATACATGTGCTGAATAGGCTACAGAGAAAGGGAGACAGGAATTCACATATTTGTTAACTTTAAAAACACATGGAGAACTATTTCTATTCAATTGGACTAGATTTATAACACCTACCCTTTATAATGCAAAAGGCAAGTGCAACTATACACCATGCCTCCTCTGAACTGCTTGTATTTCTATTCTGTTTGGGTTCTTTTTCTCCATCATATTAGGACTCATAGTCAGAGTCTAGTAGGGTATGGGTTAGTGTCAGGGAATCAGTATTTCAAGTGGAAAATAGGAAATGAATCCAATGTGTATGCAAATACGTGCTACACAAAAATCTTCCCACTCTCATCCAGAACAATGCCTTGACATGACCTTCGCCCCAAGGAAGAAGCAACTCGAGGGGAAGAGTTAGAAAATCTGTGGATACATATGTGGAATGGAAAATGCTCAGGAGTTCCCAACCTTGGAGGTGGTAGAGGAGTTTCCATAAGTAAGGGACAGGGTAAACACTCCACAAACATGGAGCTCTGCTGGCCTAAAGACTTCGTGAGAAACTGCCTCTGAGGTTGGGCACTTGAAATATATGTTGTTGTCAGGAGCTTTAGCTTCCTTTGGAGTGAGACCATCAAAGCTGGGTCTGCATCTATGTGACCTGGAGGACATGGTTTCTGATTTTCCAATGAACATGAGGCAGAAGTGCTGAATTCTCTCTTTGTAGGTCCACAGTGGCCACTGGAGGCTAAGTGTCTCCCCGTGTGGACTGTGAAGCCATTTGGTCCTCCTCGACTTTTCGTGGTGTTTCTGGCTGCTGCACTGGGAGTTTGGTATTTGCTTCATGAAATACAAGGACTTCAAAGGGGACACAGTGCTGGAGGGAGTTCTGTCACCTGTGGTGGGTCAGGGTCCTAGGAGAATGCACCAACCAGTCTTCTATCCCACAGAGCTCGCCCCCTTGACCCTAGCAACCTGATTCTGAACATTGCCCTGAAACCTCTCCATATAACAAGATGCCTTTCCATATAAGTGTCTGCCGGCTGCACCATGTCAGTCACAAGCCATTTGGAAGCCAATGTCAGATCCACATGGCCCTACCACAGATGTTTTATCACACTCCTGCACACCACTTCTCTAGGCCCACTACTCAGCAGGCCCCACCTTACTGGCATCTCTGTTCTACACCATTTTCATGAAACCCAGCCAATCAAGGCACTGTCTGGTACACTCCTGATCAGCAACAGGACATCCAAAGGTTCTCCAGTGCCACCTGGTCATGGGAACTTAAGAATTTCATGGTATTTATCTAGCCATTTTTCAAGGATGAAGTTGGAGGCACTGTGGGTTTCCATTCATTCAGGAACCATTAAATGGTGAGGAAGCTCATTTCAATGAAAGCTCTGGAGAACTCTCACAAACAAAGCTTCCCAAAGAGTGGCCAAAAGGTCGCAGGAAGCCAGGCCCATTGAGGTCTACCATGTGAGGTCCATGTGTGTTTTGACTCTCAACCATGGCTGCCAGGTCTGTAAGAATAAAATCATGTGATATCCTGGCTGAGATTCCCAGTGCTCTGTGGAAAGCCAACCTGGGCCTAGATCTCAGTTTCCAAGGGCGACTCTCAAGCGTGGCCTACTAAAATCTCAACACAGTTCATGGCAATACTTCTCTGAGGTCAGTTCCAGAACACAGGCTCCAAGGGGAATCACACCAGAGTTCTCGCCATGGTGGACCCAGTCATCTCTTCCAACCGCCACACAAAGGACCACAATTCCAACCAAAACACTGCCACATGGCCCTCATCTTCTTCCATATACACACTCATCATAACCTCTGGCTGGAGGTTTCCATCAGGGGCGCAGCCCAAGACAGTGTCCACAATAAGCTCCCTTGCCCCTCATTTGCCTAATATCAGGGTGGCCTGGACAGCCTTCCTGTGCACCAGGAGTGATCAAATAGGCCTGCCTTTAATACTGCTCTGCTTCTCCAATTTGAGGCCTACTGACTGCGGGCTATAGATTCTTTGTGTGAATTGGAGTCAGGAGAAAACCCAAGCACCTATGGGCTAGCCTCTGCAGGGCTTTGAAGAACTCATTTGACCCAAAGGATCCCTATGCTCTCTTGATGGAGGTCAGGAACCTTACAGAGGAAGGCGAGAGACTTCATCCAAAATGACTGCTTTTTTGCCATTTTGGCTTTGGATGCACACATGGGATCTTTCTTCAATCCATCAGGTGCTGACAATCTAAGCCACAGCCTCACACAGGGCCAAGAGGCTGATTCAGACCCATCCCTTTGCAAAGCAATGAAGCAAAGAGCCACAGGTGATGCCCATTCATTTCCATTTGAAAACTGTTTTCTTGAGGCTTCACAAAGGGGTGCCCTGAGGCAAAGGCCTTCCTGACATTCAGGGCAACAGAACAATAGGTAAGCAAAAGGCCCAAAGCAGGCTTTCTCCACTGAGACTTTACTGGTCCCACTGATATCTGAGTTTTCTGAGATGCTCACCATTCCTTTCAGCTCTCCAGTACTTGGCCATATCACAGAGCTTGGAGGTGGTACATATCTTGGACACAAAACCATGAGCCTATTCTGGAGAGTGGCCAGAATGCAGGAAGAAAACAGGAACTTAGGAAGATAGTAGGTGTTGCCCATCCATCAGGCAAGCCGCAGTCCATTCATAAATTGGGCAGGATGAATACTGGGAAGCTTTCTACTAGACAGGACACATCCATTGATGCATTCTCTTTTCTAATGTCTACAACCAGGGACACAGTGAGATACACAAACTTAGAAACACTCGCCTTGTCAAAAGACTTACTGGAAACAGTCCACTCCAAACAAACAAACCGCCTTTCCTACCTATTCTCAGAACATGGGACAAATCCACAAACTCACCCCCACACCCACAAAGGCACCTCCTTCCCCCAAGTAGGTCTGTGACTACCCGGAGTGTTGTCTGACTGCTGGGCCATACTATGTTGCCCCGAAATGGCCTGTCCTGTCTCAGATCTGGCCTCCTTGGCCAACTCTGTGAAGTTGTCAGGAGCCAGTGGTGAGCCACGACCTGCTTTCTCAGGCAAGGCCCTCGTCAGTGCTTTCCTGGCATTTGGCCATCCTCACATCAGTAGGGACCAAGGAAGACTGACTCTGTCCTTGGTAAATCCAAACAAGTGAGCCCACTGGGACTGGGGCTGGGACTGCCTCTGGGTGCCTGGCTTCCTGGATCCCAAGTTCAGAGAGTTCCATCACCAAGGAAGTGAGGTGAGGTCACTTCCTTCAGGAACTGAATGAGGTCACTGCCTGGCAACCACTGTGTCCTAAGAGTTGCTTGCAAGTGTCCCAGGAGATGGAGGCTGCCCCTGCTTCCTGTGACACTTTCACAAGTTAGAATGGAATATCAACCATAGGCACCAAGGAACAGCTCTCCACACAGACCTGGTTTGGTCCATCTTGTCTACATTAAGAAGAGAGAGGCTCATTCAGACACATCCCTTCATCCTGACCAGGTTGTTTGCCATGGAAGTTGACTTTTGCTCTCTCAGGGCCTTCATAGCTGCCTACATCTTCTCCAGGGTTCATTTCTGCATGGACCTTTGAGGTTCTCAGCAGGTGGAAGATCCCCTCCATTCCTGTATTGTAAGACCAACTCTGTCCCTGCTCTTCTGTAAAGTTAGATTGAGGGAACAGTGTCTGGTTAGGGTTAAGAACATGTTCGATTTGGGTTAGGAATCATTCTGCTAGTTGTAGAATGGTATTGGGAACCTGCGATATTTATAATCATATATAGGTGAAATATATGTATGAAAAAGGAAATCTAAGTAAGATTTGAAGGCCAGAAGGGCATTGGGCCCTTGATTGGGATACTTAGCTTTGAATCACATTCTGCACAGATGTCTCAGATAAATTGATATACAATGGCATAGGACCTTGTACCTCGGATGATTGAATGTAGAAGAGAACATCCAGTCAAAAAGGGATAGTAGGTAAGATTAGGAAGCTAGTCGGTAGGTTTAGGAAGAAGAGTGAGTGTAAAATTTGGACCAAAAGTTCTTTAGCAATTGGGTGTCGGTTAGAGAGTGAATGTAAATGTCAGCACATGTGAAGAGTCAGTCACAATGATGAACTGGGGAAAAACATGTAGGAAAGCAGATATCAATAGAGACATTAGGAAATCAGGCAAGGTATAAGTTGAGTGATAGGAATAGACATTTTCAACAGGGTTGAGGTTGAATATGTAATCTTAGGAAGAAACAAGTGTGTAGTCACCAATAGGATTGACATTGGAGAGCATTAGGCAACCAGGAGAAGGAAGTTTTTAGTAATCCATGCTCACTTTCCAATTAGGCTTTGCTACAATCATAAGTGTGACCTTTGCATTTTGTGTCCAGAATATGACAGTGATAAAATGTATATGTAGATCAGGTGACATGAGTACTTCTTCCACCATTGCTGGGAGCAATACGTTGAAGACGTATTAATTAGTATTTGGGGGTACAAATACGTGTACCCTGGGTCTATGAATATAGAGATAATGCATGAATAGACCATACTGTGAATAAATAATATAACTGCTTCCAATTTAAATAATGGATTGAGTTGATATCTGAAAGTATATAGGAAATCTTATATTGACACACAATCATTCATTCCTACCAGTTATACATCTAATGGCAATATTAGGGTTATGGTTTACCCTGAAGGGTGTGTGAGTTTTGCGTCAAAAGTGATTATGGAAATGGAAAATCATGTGTTTGGAAAGAAGTCTCATGAACAAACCAGTCAAGAAACATGGAGGAATACATGTGTTCTGAAGCAGGAAGGGATTGAAAGTGAACCAAATGCCTAGAAATTTTTAAACTTGAGGATGAAATATACATCCTATGATGTGCATCAGCTGAAGAAATAGTAAGGTACCAGTGTTGAATAAAAATGAATGTCAAAATACACATCATGTCCCATAGGAATCTACTTGCATTGATGTTAAACTGGGTCAGTTACTGTAGAAAGATTAGGATTTCTATGCACCATCCACGGAAGTTAGTTTTCAGTACTAGGAATAAAATATGTATTTCAGGTGGATAAATATTTCTGAGAATAATCTTGTGAAAGTCGATTATAAATCCACATATATGAACATGAATGAATTTAGGGAATGTATCATAAGACACATATATTTCATATTTTGAAAAGTCTGGAGAGAGTTTGTGTGTGTGTGTATATATATATATCGATATATACACACACACACAAAACACACACACAGACATTAAAAATTCGAAATATATATGCCATTTGAAATTCATGATGAAATATATATCATCCACAGATCCAAAAATATTTATTTTACTGAACATGGATTTTTGTATCCTGTTGTTCAAGTAGGAAGCTCACCCATAGGTTGAAGTTTCAGTTCCAACAGCGTTTGGGAGGAGTGATCTCTTCTCACAATTTGTATCTGCCAAGTCAGCCACCTCACAAGAATATACGTGGGATACCAGGTAGGATTCTTTATGTGCATGTAAAAATACATGTGCTGAATAGGCTACAGAGAAAGGGAGACAGGAATTCACATATTTGTTAACTTTAAAAACACATGGAGAACTATTTCTATTCAATTGGACTAGATTTATAACACCTACCCTTTATAATGCAAAAGGCAAGTGCAACTATACACCATGCCTCCTCTGAACTGCTTGTATTTCTATTCTGTTTGGGTTCTTTTTCTCCATCATATTAGGACTCATAGTCAGAGTCTAGTAGGGTATGGGTTAGTGTCAGGGAATCAGTATTTCAAGTGGAAAATAGGAAATGAATCCAATGTGTATGCAAATACGTGCTACACAAAAATCTTCCCACTCTCATCCAGAACAATGCCTTGACATGACCTTCGCCCCAAGGAAGAAGCAACTCGAGGGGAAGAGTTAGAAAATCTGTGGATACATATGTGGAATGGAAAATGCTCAGGAGTTCCCAACCTTGGAGGTGGTAGAGGAGTTTCCATAAGTAAGGGACAGGGTAAACACTCCACAAACATGGAGCTCTGCTGGCCTAAAGACTTCGTGAGAAACTGCCTCTGAGGTTGGGCACTTGAAATATATGTTGTTGTCAGGAGCTTTAGCTTCCTTTGGAGTGAGACCATCAAAGCTGGGTCTGCATCTATGTGACCTGGAGGACATGGTTTCTGATTTTCCAATGAACATGAGGCAGAAGTGCTGAATTCTCTCTTTGTAGGTCCACAGTGGCCACTGGAGGCTAAGTGTCTCCCCGTGTGGACTGTGAAGCCATTTGGTCCTCCTCGACTTTTCGTGGTGTTTCTTGCTGCTGCACTGGGAGTTTGGTATTTGCTTCATGAAATACAAGGACTTCAAAGGGGACACAGTGCTGGAGGGAGTTCTGTCACCTGTGGTGGGTCAGGGTCCTAGGAGAATGCACCAACCAGTCTTCTATCCCACAGAGCTCGCCCCCTTGACCCTAGCAACCTGATTCTGAACATTGCCCTGAAACCTCTCCATATAACAAGATGCCTTTCCATATAAGTGTCTGCCGGCTGCACCATGTCAGTCACAAGCCATTTGGAAGCCAATGTCAGATCCACATGGCCCTACCACAGATGTTTTATCACACTCCTGCACACCACTTCTCTAGGCCCACTACTCAGCAGGCCCCACCTTACTGGCATCTCTGTTCTACACCATTTTCATGAAACCCAGCCAATCAAGGCACTGTCTGGTACACTCCTGATCAGCAACAGGACATCCAAAGGTTCTCCAGTGCCACCTGGTCATGGGAACTTAAGAATTTCATGGTATTTATCTAGCCATTTTTCAAGGATGAAGTTGGAGGCACTGTGGGTTTCCATTCATTCAGGAACCATTAAATGGTGAGGAAGCTCATTTCAATGAAAGCTCTGGAGAACTCTCACAAACAAAGCTTCCCAAAGAGTGGCCAAAAGGTCGCAGGAAGCCAGGCCCATTGAGGTCTACCATGTGAGGTCCATGTGTGTTTTGACTCTCAACCATGGCTGCCAGGTCTGTAAGAATAAAATCATGTGATATCCTGGCTGAGATTCCCAGTGCTCTGTGGAAAGCCAACCTGGGCCTAGATCTCAGTTTCCAAGGGCGACTCTCAAGCGTGGCCTACTAAAATCTCAACACAGTTCATGGCAATACTTCTCTGAGGTCAGTTCCAGAACACAGGCTCCAAGGGGAATCACACCAGAGTTCTCGCCATGGTGGACCCAGTCATCTCTTCCAACCGCCACACAAAGGACCACAATTCCAACCAAAACACTGCCACATGGCCCTCATCTTCTTCCATATACACACTCATCATAACCTCTGGCTGGAGGTTTCCATCAGGGGCGCAGCCCAAGACAGTGTCCACAATAAGCTCCCTTGCCCCTCATTTGCCTAATATCAGGGTGGCCTGGACAGCCTTCCTGTGCACCAGGAGTGATCAAATAGGCCTGCCTTTAATACTGCTCTGCTTCTCCAATTTGAGGCCTACTGACTGCGGGCTATAGATTCTTTGTGTGAATTGGAGTCAGGAGAAAACCCAAGCACCTATGGGCTAGCCTCTGCAGGGCTTTGAAGAACTCATTTGACCCAAAGGATCCCTATGCTCTCTTGATGGAGGTCAGGAACCTTACAGAGGAAGGCGAGAGACTTCATCCAAAATGACTGCTTTTTTGCCATTTTGGCTTTGGATGCACACATGGGATCTTTCTTCAATCCATCAGGTGCTGACAATCTAAGCCACAGCCTCACACAGGGCCAAGAGGCTGATTCAGACCCATCCCTTTGCAAAGCAATGAAGCAAAGAGCCACAGGTGATGCCCATTCATTTCCATTTGAAAACTGTTTTCTTGAGGCTTCACAAAGGGGTGCCCTGAGGCAAAGGCCTTCCTGACATTCAGGGCAACAGAACAATAGGTAAGCAAAAGGCCCAAAGCAGGCTTTCTCCACTGAGACTTTACTGGTCCCACTGATATCTGAGTTTTCTGAGATGCTCACCATTCCTTTCAGCTCTCCAGTACTTGGCCATATCACAGAGCTTGGAGGTGGTACATATCTTGGACACAAAACCATGAGCCTATTCTGGAGAGTGGCCAGAATGCAGGAAGAAAACAGGAACTTAGGAAGATAGTAGGTGTTGCCCATCCATCAGGCAAGCCGCAGTCCATTCATAAATTGGGCAGGATGAATACTGGGAAGCTTTCTACTAGACAGGACACATCCATTGATGCATTCTCTTTTCTAATGTCTACAACCAGGGACACAGTGAGATACACAAACTTAGAAACACTCGCCTTGTCAAAAGACTTACTGGAAACAGTCCACTCCAAACAAACAAACCGCCTTTCCTACCTATTCTCAGAACATGAGAGAAATCCACAAACTCACCCCCACACCCACAAAGGCACCTCCTTCCCCCAAGTAGGTCTGTGACTACCCGGAGTGTTGTCTGACTGCTGGGCCATACTATGTTGCCCCGAAATGGCCTGTCCTGTCTCAGATCTGGCCTCCTTGGCCAACTCTGTGAAGTTGTCAGGAGCCAGTGGTGAGCCACGACCTGCTTTCTCAGGCAAGGCCCTCGTCAGTGCTTTCCTGGCATTTGGCCATCCTCACATCAGTAGGGACCAAGGAAGACTGACTCTGTCCTTGGTAAATCCAAACAAGTGAGCCCACTGGGACTAGGACTGGGACTGCCTCTGGGTGCCTGGCTTCCTGGATCCCAAGTTCAGAGAGTTCCATCACCAAGGAAGTGAGGTGAGGTCACTTCCTTCAGGAATTGAATGAGGTCACTGCCTGGCAACCACTGTGTCCTAAGAGTTGCTTGCAAGTGTCCCAGGAGATGGAGGCTGCCCCTGCTTCCTGTGACACTTTCACAAGTTAGAATGGAATATCAACCATAGGCACCAAGGAACAGCTCTCCACACAGACCTGGTTTGGTCCATCTTGTCTACATTAAGAAGAGAGAGGCTCATTCAGACACATCCCTTCATCCTGACCAGGTTGTTTGCCATGGAAGTTGACTTTTGCTCTCTCAGGGCCTTCATAGCTGCCTACATCTTCTCCAGGGTTCATTTCTGCATGGACCTTTGAGGTTCTCAGCAGGTGGAAGATCCCCTCCATTCCTGTATTGTAAGACCAACTCTGTCCCTGCTCTTCTGTAAAGTTAGATTGAGGGAACAGTGTCTGGTTAGGGTTAAGAACATGTTCGATTTGGGTTAGGAATCATTCTGCTAGTTGTAGAATGGTATTGGGAACCTGCGATATTTATAATCATATATAGGTGAAATATATGTATGAAAAAGGAAATCTAAGTAAGATTTGAAGGCCAGAAGGGCATTGGGCCCTTGATTGGGATACTTAGCTTTGAATCACATTCTGCACAGATGTCTCAGATAAATTGATATACAATGGCATAGGACCTTGTACCTCGGATGATTGAATGTAGAAGAGAACATCCAGTCAAAAAGGGATAGTAGGTAAGATTAGGAAGCTAGTCGGTAGGTTTAGGAAGAAGAGTGAGTGTAAAATTTGGACCAAAAGTTCTTTAGCAATTGGGTGTCGGTTAGAGAGTGAATGTAAATGTCAGCACATGTGAAGAGTCAGTCACAATGATGAACTGGGGAAAAACATGTAGGAAAGCAGATATCAATAGAGACATTAGGAAATCAGGCAAGGTATAAGTTGAGTGATAGGAATAGACATTTTCAACAGGGTTGAGGTTGAATATGTAATCTTAGGAAGAAACAAGTGTGTAGTCACCAATAGGATTGACATTGGAGAGCATTAGGCAACCAGGAGAAGGAAGTTTTTAGTAATCCATGCTCACTTTCCAATTAGGCTTTGCTACAATCATAAGTGTGACCTTTGCATTTTGTGTCCAGAATATGACAGTGATAAAATGTATATGTAGATCAGGTGACATGAGTACTTCTTCCACCATTGCTGGGAGCAATATGTTGAAGACGTATTAATTAGTATTTGGGGGTACAAATACGTGTACCCTGGGTCTATGAATATAGAGATAATGCATGAATAGACCATACTGTGAATAAATAATATAACTGCTTCCAATTTAAATAATGGATTGAGTTGATATCTGAAAGTATATAGGAAATCTTATATTGACACACAATCATTCATTCCTACCAGTTATACATCTAATGGCAATATTAGGGTTATGGTTTACCCTGAAGGGTGGGTGAGTTTTGCGTCAAAAGTGATTATGGAAATGGAAAATCATGTGTTTGGAAAGAAGTCTCATGAACAAACCAGTCAAGAAACATGGAGGAATACATGTGTTCTGAAGCAGGAAGGGATTGAAAGTGAACCAAATGCCTAGAAATTTTTAAACTTGAGGATGAAATATACATCCTATGATGTGCATCAGCTGAAGAAATAGTAAGGTACCAGTGTTGAATAAAAATGAATGTCAAAATACACATCATGTCCCATAGGAATCTACTTGCATTGATGTTAAACTGGGTCAGTTACTGTAGAAAGATTAGGATTTCTATGCACCATCCACGGAAGTTAGTTTTCAGTACTAGGAATAAAATATGTATTTCAGGTGGATAAATATTTCTGAGAATAATCTTGTGAAAGTCGATTATAAATCCACATATATGAACATGAATGAATTTAGGGAATGTATCATAAGACACATATATTTCATATTTTGAAAAGTCTGGAGAGAGTTTGTGTGTGTGTGTATATATATATATCGATATATACACACACACACAAAACACACACACAGACATTAAAAATTCGAAATATATATGCCATTTGAAATTCATGATGAAATATATATCATCCACAGATCCAAAAATATTTATTTTACTGAACATGGATTTTTGTATCCTGTTGTTCAAGTAGGAAGCTCACCCATAGGTTGAAGTTTCAGTTCCAACAGCGTTTGGGAGGAGTGATCTCTTCTCACAATTTGTATCTGCCAAGTCAGCCACCTCACAAGAATATACGTGGGATACCAGGTAGGATTCTTTATGTGCATGTAAAAATACATGTGCTGAATAGGCTACAGAGAAAGGGAGACAGGAATTCACATATTTGTTAACTTTAAAAACACATGGAGAACTATTTCTATTCAATTGGACTAGATTTATAACACCTACCCTTTATAATGCAAAAGGCAAGTGCAACTATACACCATGCCTCCTCTGAACTGCTTGTATTTCTATTCTGTTTGGGTTCTTTTTCTCCATCATATTAGGACTCATAGTCAGAGTCTAGTAGGGTATGGGTTAGTGTCAGGGAATCAGTATTTCAAGTGGAAAATAGGAAATGAATCCAATGTGTATGCAAATACGTGCTACACAAAAATCTTCCCACTCTCATCCAGAACAATGCCTTGACATGACCTTCGCCCCAAGGAAGAAGCAACTCGAGGGGAAGAGTTAGAAAATCTGTGGATACATATGTGGAATGGAAAATGCTCAGGAGTTCCCAACCTTGGAGGTGGTAGAGGAGTTTCCATAAGTAAGGGACAGGGTAAACACTCCACAAACATGGAGCTCTGCTGGCCTAAAGACTTCGTGAGAAACTGCCTCTGAGGTTGGGCACTTGAAATATATGTTGTTGTCAGGAGCTTTAGCTTCCTTTGGAGTGAGACCATCAAAGCTGGGTCTGCATCTATGTGACCTGGAGGACATGGTTTCTGATTTTCCAATGAACATGAGGCAGAAGTGCTGAATTCTCTCTTTGTAGGTCCACAGTGGCCACTGGAGGCTAAGTGTCTCCCCGTGTGGACTGTGAAGCCATTTGGTCCTCCTCGACTTTTCGTGGTGTTTCTTGCTGCTGCACTGGGAGTTTGGTATTTGCTTCATGAAATACAAGGACTTCAAAGGGGACACAGTGCTGGAGGGAGTTCTGTCACCTGTGGTGGGTCAGGGTCCTAGGAGAATGCACCAACCAGTCTTCTATCCCACAGAGCTCGCCCCCTTGACCCTAGCAACCTGATTCTGAACATTGCCCTGAAACCTCTCCATATAACAAGATGCCTTTCCATATAAGTGTCTGCCGGCTGCACCATGTCAGTCACAAGCCATTTGGAAGCCAATGTCAGATCCACATGGCCCTACCACAGATGTTTTATCACACTCCTGCACACCACTTCTCTAGGCCCACTACTCAGCAGGCCCCACCTTACTGGCATCTCTGTTCTACACCATTTTCATGAAACCCAGCCAATCAAGGCACTGTCTGGTACACTCCTGATCAGCAACAGGACATCCAAAGGTTCTCCAGTGCCACCTGGTCATGGGAACTTAAGAATTTCATGGTATTTATCTAGCCATTTTTCAAGGATGAAGTTGGAGGCACTGTGGGTTTCCATTCATTCAGGAACCATTAAATGGTGAGGAAGCTCATTTCAATGAAAGCTCTGGAGAACTCTCACAAACAAAGCTTCCCAAAGAGTGGCCAAAAGGTCGCAGGAAGCCAGGCCCATTGAGGTCTACCATGTGAGGTCCATGTGTGTTTTGACTCTCAACCATGGCTGCCAGGTCTGTAAGAATAAAATCATGTGATATCCTGGCTGAGATTCCCAGTGCTCTGTGGAAAGCCAACCTGGGCCTAGATCTCAGTTTCCAAGGGCGACTCTCAAGCGTGGCCTACTAAAATCTCAACACAGTTCATGGCAATACTTCTCTGAGGTCAGTTCCAGAACACAGGCTCCAAGGGGAATCACACCAGAGTTCTCGCCATGGTGGACCCAGTCATCTCTTCCAACCGCCACACAAAGGACCACAATTCCAACCAAAACACTGCCACATGGCCCTCATCTTCTTCCATATACACACTCATCATAACCTCTGGCTGGAGGTTTCCATCAGGGGCGCAGCCCAAGACAGTGTCCACAATAAGCTCCCTTGCCCCTCATTTGCCTAATATCAGGGTGGCCTGGACAGCCTTCCTGTGCACCAGGAGTGATCAAATAGGCCTGCCTTTAATACTGCTCTGCTTCTCCAATTTGAGGCCTACTGACTGCGGGCTATAGATTCTTTGTGTGAATTGGAGTCAGGAGAAAACCCAAGCACCTATGGGCTAGCCTCTGCAGGGCTTTGAAGAACTCATTTGACCCAAAGGATCCCTATGCTCTCTTGATGGAGGTCAGGAACCTTACAGAGGAAGGCGAGAGACTTCATCCAAAATGACTGCTTTTTTGCCATTTTGGCTTTGGATGCACACATGGGATCTTTCTTCAATCCATCAGGTGCTGACAATCTAAGCCACAGCCTCACACAGGGCCAAGAGGCTGATTCAGACCCATCCCTTTGCAAAGCAATGAAGCAAAGAGCCACAGGTGATGCCCATTCATTTCCATTTGAAAACTGTTTTCTTGAGGCTTCACAAAGGGGTGCCCTGAGGCAAAGGCCTTCCTGACATTCAGGGCAACAGAACAATAGGTAAGCAAAAGGCCCAAAGCAGGCTTTCTCCACTGAGACTTTACTGGTCCCACTGATATCTGAGTTTTCTGAGATGCTCACCATTCCTTTCAGCTCTCCAGTACTTGGCCATATCACAGAGCTTGGAGGTGGTACATATCTTGGACACAAAACCATGAGCCTATTCTGGAGAGTGGCCAGAATGCAGGAAGAAAACAGGAACTTAGGAAGATAGTAGGTGTTGCCCATCCATCAGGCAAGCCGCAGTCCATTCATAAATTGGGCAGGATGAATACTGGGAAGCTTTCTACTAGACAGGACACATCCATTGATGCATTCTCTTTTCTAATGTCTACAACCAGGGACACAGTGAGATACACAAACTTAGAAACACTCGCCTTGTCAAAAGACTTACTGGAAACAGTCCACTCCAAACAAACAAACCGCCTTTCCTACCTATTCTCAGAACATGAGAGAAATCCACAAACTCACCCCCACACCCACAAAGGCACCTCCTTCCCCCAAGTAGGTCTGTGACTACCCGGAGTGTTGTCTGACTGCTGGGCCATACTATGTTGCCCCGAAATGGCCTGTCCTGTCTCAGATCTGGCCTCCTTGGCCAACTCTGTGAAGTTGTCAGGAGCCAGTGGTGAGCCACGACCTGCTTTCTCAGGCAAGGCCCTCGTCAGTGCTTTCCTGGCATTTGGCCATCCTCACATCAGTAGGGACCAAGGAAGACTGACTCTGTCCTTGGTAAATCCAAACAAGTGAGCCCACTGGGACTAGGACTGGGACTGCCTCTGGGTGCCTGGCTTCCTGGATCCCAAGTTCAGAGAGTTCCATCACCAAGGAAGTGAGGTGAGGTCACTTCCTTCAGGAATTGAATGAGGTCACTGCCTGGCAACCACTGTGTCCTAAGAGTTGCTTGCAAGTGTCCCAGGAGATGGAGGCTGCCCCTGCTTCCTGTGACACTTTCACAAGTTAGAATGGAATATCAACCATAGGCACCAAGGAACAGCTCTGCACACAGACCTGGTTTGGTCCATCTTGTCTACATTAAGAAGAGAGAGGCTCATTCAGACACATCCCTTCATCCTGACCAGGTTGTTTGCCATGGAAGTTGACTTTTGCTCTCTCAGGGCCTTCATAGCTGCCTACATCTTCTCCAGGGTTCATTTCTGCATGGACCTTTGAGGTTCTCAGCAGGTGGAAGATCCCCTCCATTCCTGTATTGTAAGACCAACTCTGTCCCTGCTCTTCTGTAAAGTTAGATTGAGGGAACAGTGTCTGGTTAGGGTTAAGAACATGTTCGATTTGGGTTAGGAATCATTCTGCTAGTTGTAGAATGGTATTGGGAACCTGCGATATTTATAATCATATATAGGTGAAATATATGTATGAAAAAGGAAATCTAAGTAAGATTTGAAGGCCAGAAGGGCATTGGGCCCTTGATTGGGATACTTAGCTTTGAATCACATTCTGCACAGATGTCTCAGATAAATTGATATACAATGGCATAGGACCTTGTACCTCGGATGATTGAATGTAGAAGAGAACATCCAGTCAAAAAGGGATAGTAGGTAAGATTAGGAAGCTAGTCGGTAGGTTTAGGAAGAAGAGTGAGTGTAAAATTTGGACCAAAAGTTCTTTAGCAATTGGGTGTCGGTTAGAGAGTGAATGTAAATGTCAGCACATGTGAAGAGTCAGTCACAATGATGAACTGGGGAAAAACATGTAGGAAAGCAGATATCAATAGAGACATTAGGAAATCAGGCAAGGTATAAGTTGAGTGATAGGAATAGACATTTTCAACAGGGTTGAGGTTGAATATGTAATCTTAGGAAGAAACAAGTGTGTAGTCACCAATAGGATTGACATTGGAGAGCATTAGGCAACCAGGAGAAGGAAGTTTTTAGTAATCCATGCTCACTTTCCAATTAGGCTTTGCTACAATCATAAGTGTGACCTTTGCATTTTGTGTCCAGAATATGACAGTGATAAAATGTATATGTAGATCAGGTGACATGAGTACTTCTTCCACCATTGCTGGGAGCAATATGTTGAAGACGTATTAATTAGTATTTGGGGGTACAAATACGTGTACCCTGGGTCTATGAATATAGAGATAATGCATGAATAGACCATACTGTGAATAAATAATATAACTGCTTCCAATTTAAATAATGGATTGAGTTGATATCTGAAAGTATATAGGAAATCTTATATTGACACACAATCATTCATTCCTACCAGTTATACATCTAATGGCAATATTAGGGTTATGGTTTACCCTGAAGGGTGTGTGAGTTTTGCGTCAAAAGTGATTATGGAAATGGAAAATCATGTGTTTGGAAAGAAGTCTCATGAACAAACCAGTCAAGAAACATGGAGGAATACATGTGTTCTGAAGCAGGAAGGGATTGAAAGTGAACCAAATGCCTAGAAATTTTTAAACTTGAGGATGAAATATACATCCTATGATGTGCATCAGCTGAAGAAATAGTAAGGTACCAGTGTTGAATAAAAATGAATGTCAAAATACACATCATGTCCCATAGGAATCTACTTGCATTGATGTTAAACTGGGTCAGTTACTGTAGAAAGATTAGGATTTCTATGCACCATCCACGGAAGTTAGTTTTCAGTACTAGGAATAAAATATGTATTTCAGGTGGATAAATATTTCTGAGAATAATCTTGTGAAAGTCGATTATAAATCCACATATATGAACATGAATGAATTTAGGGAATGTATCATAAGACACATATATTTCATATTTTGAAAAGTCTGGAGAGAGTTTGTGTGTGTGTGTATATATATATATCGATATATACACACACACACAAAACACACACACAGACATTAAAAATTCGAAATATATATGCCATTTGAAATTCATGATGAAATATATATCATCCACAGATCCAAAAATATTTATTTTACTGAACATGGATTTTTGTATCCTGTTGTTCAAGTAGGAAGCTCACCCATAGGTTGAAGTTTCAGTTCCAACAGCGTTTGGGAGGAGTGATCTCTTCTCACAATTTGTATCTGCCAAGTCAGCCACCTCACAAGAATATACGTGGGATACCAGGTAGGATTCTTTATGTGCATGTAAAAATACATGTGCTGAATAGGCTACAGAGAAAGGGAGACAGGAATTCACATATTTGTTAACTTTAAAAACACATGGAGAACTATTTCTATTCAATTGGACTAGATTTATAACACCTACCCTTTATAATGCAAAAGGCAAGTGCAACTATACACCATGCCTCCTCTGAACTGCTTGTATTTCTATTCTGTTTGGGTTCTTTTTCTCCATCATATTAGGACTCATAGTCAGAGTCTAGTAGGGTATGGGTTAGTGTCAGGGAATCAGTATTTCAAGTGGAAAATAGGAAATGAATCCAATGTGTATGCAAATACGTGCTACACAAAAATCTTCCCACTCTCATCCAGAACAATGCCTTGACATGACCTTCGCCCCAAGGAAGAAGCAACTCGAGGGGAAGAGTTAGAAAATCTGTGGATACATATGTGGAATGGAAAATGCTCAGGAGTTCCCAACCTTGGAGGTGGTAGAGGAGTTTCCATAAGTAAGGGACAGGGTAAACACTCCACAAACATGGAGCTCTGCTGGCCTAAAGACTTCGTGAGAAACTGCCTCTGAGGTTGGGCACTTGAAATATATGTTGTTGTCAGGAGCTTTAGCTTCCTTTGGAGTGAGACCATCAAAGCTGGGTCTGCATCTATGTGACCTGGAGGACATGGTTTCTGATTTTCCAATGAACATGAGGCAGAAGTGCTGAATTCTCTCTTTGTAGGTCCACAGTGGCCACTGGAGGCTAAGTGTCTCCCCGTGTGGACTGTGAAGCCATTTGGTCCTCCTCGACTTTTCGTGGTGTTTCTTGCTGCTGCACTGGGAGTTTGGTATTTGCTTCATGAAATACAAGGACTTCAAAGGGGACACAGTGCTGGAGGGAGTTCTGTCACCTGTGGTGGGTCAGGGTCCTAGGAGAATGCACCAACCAGTCTTCTATCCCACAGAGCTCGCCCCCTTGACCCTAGCAACCTGATTCTGAACATTGCCCTGAAACCTCTCCATATAACAAGATGCCTTTCCATATAAGTGTCTGCTGGCTGCACCATGTCAGTCACAAGCCATTTGGAAGCCAATGTCAGATCCACATGGCCCTACCACAGATGTTTTATCACACTCCTGCACACCACTTCTCTAGGCCCACTACTCAGCAGGCCCCACCTTACTGGCATCTCTGTTCTACACCATTTTCATGAAACCCAGCCAATCAAGGCACTGTCTGGTACACTCCTGATCAGCAACAGGACATCCAAAGGTTCTCCAGTGCCACCTGGTCATGGGAACTTAAGAATTTCATGGTATTTATCTAGCCATTTTTCAAGGATGAAGTTGGAGGCACTGTGGGTTTCCATTCATTCAGGAACCATTAAATGGTGAGGAAGCTCATTTCAATGAAAGCTCTGGAGAACTCTCACAAACAAAGCTTCCCAAAGAGTGGCCAAAAGGTCGCAGGAAGCCAGGCCCATTGAGGTCTACCATGTGAGGTCCATGTGTGTTTTGACTCTCAACCATGGCTGCCAGGTCTGTAAGAATAAAATCATGTGATATCCTGGCTGAGATTCCCAGTGCTCTGTGGAAAGCCAACCTGGGCCTAGATCTCAGTTTCCAAGGGCGACTCTCATGCGTGGCCTACTAAAATCTCAACACAGTTCATGGCAATACTTCTCTGAGGTCAGTTCCAGAACACAGGCTCCAAGGGGAATCACACCAGAGTTCTCGCCATGGTGGACCCAGTCATCTCTTCCAACCGCCACACAAAGGACCACAATTCCAACCAAAACACTGCCACATGGCCCTCATCTTCTTCCATATACACACTCATCATAACCTCTGGCTGGAGGTTTCCATCAGGGGCGCAGCCCAAGACAGTGTCCACAATAAGCTCCCTTGCCCCTCATTTGCCTAATATCAGGGTGGCCTGGACAGCCTTCCTGTGCACCAGGAGTGATCAAATAGGCCTGCCTTTAATACTGCTCTGCTTCTCCAATTTGAGGCCTACTGACTGCGGGCTATAGATTCTTTGTGTGAATTGGAGTCAGGAGAAAACCCAAGCACCTATGGGCTAGCCTCTGCAGGGCTTTGAAGAACTCATTTGACCCAAAGGATCCCTATGCTCTCTTGATGGAGGTCAGGAACCTTACAGAGGAAGGCGAGAGACTTCATCCAAAATGACTGCTTTTTTGCCATTTTGGCTTTGGATGCACACATGGGATCTTTCTTCAATCCATCAGGTGCTGACAATCTAAGCCACAGCCTCACACAGGGCCAAGAGGCTGATTCAGACCCATCCCTTTCCAAAGCAATGAAGCAAAGAGCCACAGGTGATGCCCATTCATTTCCATTTGAAAACTGTTTTCTTCAGGCTTCACAAAGGGGTGCCCTGAGGCAAAGGCCTTCCTGACATTCAGGGCAACAGAACAATAGGTAAGCAAAAGGCCCAAAGCAGGCTTTCTCCACTGAGACTTTACTGGTCCCACTGATATCTGAGTTTTCTGAGATGCTCACCATTCCTTTCAGCTCTCCAGTACATGGCCATGTCACAGAGCTTGGAGGTGGTACATATCTTGGACACAAAACCATGAGCCTATTCTGGAGAGTGGCCAGAATGCAGGAAGAAAACAGGAACTTAGGAAGATAGTAGGTGTTGCCCATCCATCAGGCAAGCCGCAGTCCATTCATAAATTGGGCAGGATGAATACTGGGAAGCTTTCTACTAGACAGGACACATCCATTGATGCATTCTCTTTTCTAATGTCTACAACCAGGGACACAGTGAGATACACAAACTTAGAAACACTCGCCTTGTCAAAAGACTTACTGGAAACAGTCCACTCCAAACAAACAAACCGCCTTTCCTACCTATTCTCAGAACATGAGAGAAATCCACAAACTCACCCCCACACCCACAAAGGCACCTCCTTCCCCCAAGTAGGTCTGTGACTACCCGGAGTGTTGTCTGACTGCTGGGCCATACTATGTTGCCCCGAAATGGCCTGTCCTGTCTCAGATCTGGCCTCCTTGGCCAACTCTGTGAAGTTGTCAGGAGCCAGTGGTGAGCCACGACCTGCTTTCTCAGGCAAGGCCCTCGTCAGTGCTTTCCTGGCATTTGGCCATCCTCACATCAGTAGGGACCAAGGAAGACTGACTCTGTCCTTGGTAAATCCAAACAAGTGAGCCCACTGGGACTGGGGCTGGGACTGCCTCTGGGTGCCTGGCTTCCTGGATCCCAAGTTCAGAGAGTTCCATCACCAAGGAAGTGAGGTGAGGTCACTTCCTTCAGGAACTGAATGAGGTCACTGCCTGGCAACCACTGTGTCCTAAGAGTTGCTTGCAAGTGTCCCAGGAGATGGAGGCTGCCCCTGCTTCCTGTGACACTTTCACAAGTTAGAATGGAATATCAACCATAGGCACCAAGGAACAGCTCTCCACACAGACCTGGTTTGGTCCATCTTGTCTACATTAAGAAGAGAGAGGCTCATTCAGACACATCCCTTCATCCTGACCAGGTTGTTTGCCATGGAAGTTGACTTTTGCTCTCTCAGGGCCTTCATAGCTGCCTACATCTTCTCCAGGGTTCATTTCTGCATGGACCTTTGAGGTTCTCAGCAGGTGGAAGATCCCCTCCATTCCTGTATTGTAAGACCAACTCTGTCCCTGCTCTTCTGTAAAGTTAGATTGAGGGAACAGTGTCTGGTTAGGGTTAAGAACATGTTCGATTTGGGTTAGGAATCATTCTGCTAGTTGTAGAATGGTATTGGGAACCTGCGATATTTATAATCATATATAGGTGAAATATATGTATGAAAAAGGAAATCTAAGTAAGATTTGAAGGCCAGAAGGGCATTGGGCCCTTGATTGGGATACTTAGCTTTGAATCACATTCTGCACAGATGTCTCAGATAAATTGATATACAATGGCATAGGACCTTGTACCTCGGATGATTGAATGTAGAAGAGAACATCCAGTCAAAAAGGGATAGTAGGTAAGATTAGGAAGCTAGTCGGTAGGTTTAGGAAGAAGAGTGAGTGTAAAATTTGGACCAAAAGTTCTTTAGCAATTGGGTGTCGGTTAGAGAGTGAATGTAAATGTCAGCACATGTGAAGAGTCAGTCACAATGATGAACTGGGGAAAAACATGTAGGAAAGCAGATATCAATAGAGACATTAGGAAATCAGGCAAGGTATAAGTTGAGTGATAGGAATAGACATTTTCAACAGGGTTGAGGTTGAATATGTAATCTTAGGAAGAAACAAGTGTGTAGTCACCAATAGGATTGACATTGGAGAGCATTAGGCAACCAGGAGAAGGAAGTTTTTAGTAATCCATGCTCACTTTCCAATTAGGCTTTGCTACAATCATAAGTGTGACCTTTGCATTTTGTGTCCAGAATATGACAGTGATAAAATGTATATGTAGATCAGGTGACATGAGTACTTCTTCCACCATTGCTGGGAGCAATATGTTGAAGACGTATTAATTAGTATTTGGGGGTACAAATACGTGTACCCTGGGTCTATGAATATAGAGATAATGCATGAATAGACCATACTGTGAATAAATAATATAACTGCTTCCAATTTAAATAATGGATTGAGTTGATATCTGAAAGTATATAGGAAATCTTATATTGACACACAATCATTCATTCCTACCAGTTATACATCTAATGGCAATATTAGGGTTATGGTTTACCCTGAAGGGTGGGTGAGTTTTGCGTCAAAAGTGATTATGGAAATGGAAAATCATGTGTTTGGAAAGAAGTCTCATGAACAAACCAGTCAAGAAACATGGAGGAATACATGTGTTCTGAAGCAGGAAGGGATTGAAAGTGAACCAAATGCCTAGAAATTTTTAAACTTGAGGATGAAATATACATCCTATGATGTGCATCAGCTGAAGAAATAGTAAGGTACCAGTGTTGAATAAAAATGAATGTCAAAATACACATCATGTCCCATAGGAATCTACTTGCATTGATGTTAAACTGGGTCAGTTACTGTAGAAAGATTAGGATTTCTATGCACCATCCACGGAAGTTAGTTTTCAGTACTAGGAATAAAATATGTATTTCAGGTGGATAAATATTTCTGAGAATAATCTTGTGAAAGTCGATTATAAATCCACATATATGAACATGAATGAATTTAGGGAATGTATCATAAGACACATATATTTCATATTTTGAAAAGTCTGGAGAGAGTTTGTGTGTGTGTGTATATATATATATCGATATATACACACACACACAAAACACACACACAGACATTAAAAATTCGAAATATATATGCCATTTGAAATTCATGATGAAATATATATCATCCACAGATCCAAAAATATTTATTTTACTGAACATGGATTTTTGTATCCTGTTGTTCAAGTAGGAAGCTCACCCATAGGTTGAAGTTTCAGTTCCAACAGCGTTTGGGAGGAGTGATCTCTTCTCACAATTTGTATCTGCCAAGTCAGCCACCTCACAAGAATATACGTGGGATACCAGGTAGGATTCTTTATGTGCATGTAAAAATACATGTGCTGAATAGGCTACAGAGAAAGGGAGACAGGAATTCACATATTTGTTAACTTTAAAAACACATGGAGAACTATTTCTATTCAATTGGACTAGATTTATAACACCTACCCTTTATAATGCAAAAGGCAAGTGCAACTATACACCATGCCTCCTCTGAACTGCTTGTATTTCTATTCTGTTTGGGTTCTTTTTCTCCATCATATTAGGACTCATAGTCAGAGTCTAGTAGGGTATGGGTTAGTGTCAGGGAATCAGTATTTCAAGTGGAAAATAGGAAATGAATCCAATGTGTATGCAAATACGTGCTACACAAAAATCTTCCCACTCTCATCCAGAACAATGCCTTGACATGACCTTCGCCCCAAGGAAGAAGCAACTCGAGGGGAAGAGTTAGAAAATCTGTGGATACATATGTGGAATGGAAAATGCTCAGGAGTTCCCAACCTTGGAGGTGGTAGAGGAGTTTCCATAAGTAAGGGACAGGGTAAACACTCCACAAACATGGAGCTCTGCTGGCCTAAAGACTTCGTGAGAAACTGCCTCTGAGGTTGGGCACTTGAAATATATGTTGTTGTCAGGAGCTTTAGCTTCCTTTGGAGTGAGACCATCAAAGCTGGGTCTGCATCTATGTGACCTGGAGGACATGGTTTCTGATTTTCCAATGAACATGAGGCAGAAGTGCTGAATTCTCTCTTTGTAGGTCCACAGTGGCCACTGGAGGCTAAGTGTCTCCCCGTGTGGACTGTGAAGCCATTTGGTCCTCCTCGACTTTTCGTGGTGTTTCTGGCTGCTGCACTGGGAGTTTGGTATTTGCTTCATGAAATACAAGGACTTCAAAGGGGACACAGTGCTGGAGGGAGTTCTGTCACCTGTGGTGGGTCAGGGTCCTAGGAGAATGCACCAACCAGTCTTCTATCCCACAGAGCTCGCCCCCTTGACCCTAGCAACCTGATTCTGAACATTGCCCTGAAACCTCTCCATATAACAAGATGCCTTTCCATATAAGTGTCTGCCGGCTGCACCATGTCAGTCACAAGCCATTTGGAAGCCAATGTCAGATCCACATGGCCCTACCACAGATGTTTTATCACACTCCTGCACACCACTTCTCTAGGCCCACTACTCAGCAGGCCCCACCTTACTGGCATCTCTGTTCTACACCATTTTCATGAAACCCAGCCAATCAAGGCACTGTCTGGTACACTCCTGATCAGCAACAGGACATCCAAAGGTTCTCCAGTGCCACCTGGTCATGGGAACTTAAGAATTTCATGGTATTTATCTAGCCATTTTTCAAGGATGAAGTTGGAGGCACTGTGGGTTTCCATTCATTCAGGAACCATTAAATGGTGAGGAAGCTCATTTCAATGAAAGCTCTGGAGAACTCTCACAAACAAAGCTTCCCAAAGAGTGGCCAAAAGGTCGCAGGAAGCCAGGCCCATTGAGGTCTACCATGTGAGGTCCATGTGTGTTTTGACTCTCAACCATGGCTGCCAGGTCTGTAAGAATAAAATCATGTGATATCCTGGCTGAGATTCCCAGTGCTCTGTGGAAAGCCAACCTGGGCCTAGATCTCAGTTTCCAAGGGCGACTCTCATGCGTGGCCTACTAAAATCTCAACACAGTTCATGGCAATACTTCTCTGAGGTCAGTTCCAGAACACAGGCTCCAAGGGGAATCACACCAGAGTTCTCGCCATGGTGGACCCAGTCATCTCTTCCAACCGCCACACAAAGGACCACAATTCCAACCAAAACACTGCCACATGGCCCTCATCTTCTTCCATATACACACTCATCATAACCTCTGGCTGGAGGTTTCCATCAGGGGCGCAGCCCAAGACAGTGTCCACAATAAGCTCCCTTGCCCCTCATTTGCCTAATATCAGGGTGGCCTGGACAGCCTTCCTGTGCACCAGGAGTGATCAAATAGGCCTGCCTTTAATACTGCTCTGCTTCTCCAATTTGAGGCCTACTGACTGCGGGCTATAGATTCTTTGTGTGAATTGGAGTCAGGAGAAAACCCAAGCACCTATGGGCTAGCCTCTGCAGGGCTTTGAAGAACTCATTTGACCCAAAGGATCCCTATGCTCTCTTGATGGAGGTCAGGAACCTTACAGAGGAAGGCGAGAGACTTCATCCAAAATGACTGCTTTTTTGCCATTTTGGCTTTGGATGCACACATGGGATCTTTCTTCAATCCATCAGGTGCTGACAATCTAAGCCACAGCCTCACACAGGGCCAAGAGGCTGATTCAGACCCATCCCTTTGCAAAGCAATGAAGCAAAGAGCCACAGGTGATGCCCATTCATTTCCATTTGAAAACTGTTTTCTTCAGGCTTCACAAAGGGGTGCCCTGAGGCAAAGGCCTTCCTGACATTCAGGGCAACAGAACAATAGGTAAGCAAAAGGCCCAAAGCAGGCTTTCTCCACTGAGACTTTACTGGTCCCACTGATATCTGAGTTTTCTGAGATGCTCACCATTCCTTTCAGCTCTCCAGTACATGGCCATGTCACAGAGCTTGGAGGTGGTACATATCTTGGACACAAAACCATGAGCCTATTCTGGAGAGTGGCCAGAATGCAGGAAGAAAACAGGAACTTAGGAAGATAGTAGGTGTTGCCCATCCATCAGGCAAGCCGCAGTCCATTCATAAATTGGGCAGGATGAATACTGGGAAGCTTTCTACTAGACAGGACACATCCATTGATGCATTCTCTTTTCTAATGTCTACAACCAGGGACACAGTGAGATACACAAACTTAGAAACACTCGCCTTGTCAAAAGACTTACTGGAAACAGTCCACTCCAAACAAACAAACCGCCTTTCCTACCTATTCTCAGAACATGAGACAAATCCACAAACTCACCCCCACACCCACAAAGGCACCTCCTTCCCCCAAGTAGGTCTGTGACTACCCGGAGTGTTGTCTGACTGCTGGGCCATACTATGTTGCCCCGAAATGGCCTGTCCTGTCTCAGATCTGGCCTCCTTGGCCAACTCTGTGAAGTTGTCAGGAGCCAGTGGTGAGCCACGACCTGCTTTCTCAGGCAAGGCCCTCGTCAGTGCTTTCCTGGCATTTGGCCATCCTCACATCAGTAGGGACCAAGGAAGACTGACTCTGTCCTTGGTAAATCCAAACAAGTGAGCCCACTGGGACTGGGACTGGGACTGCCTCTGGGTGCCTGGCTTCCTGGATCCCAAGTTCAGAGAGTTCCATCACCAAGGAAGTGAGGTGAGGTCACTTCCTTCAGGAACTGAATGAGGTCACTGCCTGGCAACCACTGTGTCCTAAGAGTTGCTTGCAAGTGTCCCAGGAGATGGAGGCTGCCCCTGCTTCCTGTGACACTTTCACAAGTTAGAATGGAATATCAACCATAGGCACCAAGGAACAGCTCTCCACACAGACCTGGTTTGGTCCATCTTGTCTACATTAAGAAGAGAGAGGCTCATTCAGACACATCCCTTCATCCTGACCAGGTTGTTTGCCATGGAAGTTGACTTTTGCTCTCTCAGGGCCTTCATAGCTGCCTACATCTTCTCCAGGGTTCATTTCTGCATGGACCTTTGAGGTTCTCAGCAGGTGGAAGATCCCCTCCATTCCTGTATTGTAAGACCAACTCTGTCCCTGCTCTTCTGTAAAGTTAGATTGAGGGAACAGTGTCTGGTTAGGGTTAAGAACATGTTCGATTTGGGTTAGGAATCATTCTGCTAGTTGTAGAATGGTATTGGGAACCTGCGATATTTATAATCATATATAGGTGAAATATATGTATGAAAAAGGAAATCTAAGTAAGATTTGAAGGCCAGAAGGGCATTGGGCCCTTGATTGGGATACTTAGCTTTGAATCACATTCTGCACAGATGTCTCAGATAAATTGATATACAATGGCATAGGACCTTGTACCTCGGATGATTGAATGTAGAAGAGAACATCCAGTCAAAAAGGGATAGTAGGTAAGATTAGGAAGCTAGTCGGTAGGTTTAGGAAGAAGAGTGAGTGTAAAATTTGGACCAAAAGTTCTTTAGCAATTGGGTGTCGGTTAGAGAGTGAATGTAAATGTCAGCACATGTGAAGAGTCAGTCACAATGATGAACTGGGGAAAAACATGTAGGAAAGCAGATATCAATAGAGACATTAGGAAATCAGGCAAGGTATAAGTTGAGTGATAGGAATAGACATTTTCAACAGGGTTGAGGTTGAATATGTAATCTTAGGAAGAAACAAGTGTGTAGTCACCAATAGGATTGACATTGGAGAGCATTAGGCAACCAGGAGAAGGAAGTTTTTAGTAATCCATGCTCACTTTCCAATTAGGCTTTGCTACAATCATAAGTGTGACCTTTGCATTTTGTGTCCAGAATATGACAGTGATAAAATGTATATGTAGATCAGGTGACATGAGTACTTCTTCCACCATTGCTGGGAGCAATATGTTGAAGACGTATTAATTAGTATTTGGGGGTACAAATACGTGTACCCTGGGTCTATGAATATAGAGATAATGCATGAATAGACCATACTGTGAATAAATAATATAACTGCTTCCAATTTAAATAATGGATTGAGTTGATATCTGAAAGTATATAGGAAATCTTATATTGACACACAATCATTCATTCCTACCAGTTATACATCTAATGGCAATATTAGGGTTATGGTTTACCCTGAAGGGTGGGTGAGTTTTGCGTCAAAAGTGATTATGGAAATGGAAAATCATGTGTTTGGAAAGAAGTCTCATGAACAAACCAGTCAAGAAACATGGAGGAATACATGTGTTCTGAAGCAGGAAGGGATTGAAAGTGAACCAAATGCCTAGAAATTTTTAAACTTGAGGATGAAATATACATCCTATGATGTGCATCAGCTGAAGAAATAGTAAGGTACCAGTGTTGAATAAAAATGAATGTCAAAATACACATCATGTCCCATAGGAATCTACTTGCATTGATGTTAAACTGGGTCAGTTACTGTAGAAAGATTAGGATTTCTATGCACCATCCACGGAAGTTAGTTTTCAGTACTAGGAATAAAATATGTATTTCAGGTGGATAAATATTTCTGAGAATAATCTTGTGAAAGTCGATTATCAATCCACATATATGAACATGAATGAATTTAGGGAATGTATCATAAGACACATATATTTCATATTTTGAAAAGTCTGGAGAGAGTTTGTGTGTGTGTGTATATATATATATCGATATATACACACACACACAAAACACACACACAGACATTAAAAATTCGAAATATATATGCCATTTGAAATTCATGATGAAATATATATCATCCACAGATCCAAAAATATTTATTTTACTGAACATGGATTTTTGTATCCTGTTGTTCAAGTAGGAAGCTCACCCATAGGTTGAAGTTTCAGTTCCAACAGCGTTTGGGAGGAGTGATCTCTTCTCACAATTTGTATCTGCCAAGTCAGCCACCTCACAAGAATATACGTGGGATACCAGGTAGGATTCTTTATGTGCATGTAAAAATACATGTGCTGAATAGGCTACAGAGAAAGGGAGACAGGAATTCACATATTTGTTAACTTTAAAAACACATGGAGAACTATTTCTATTCAATTGGACTAGATTTATAACACCTACCCTTTATAATGCAAAAGGCAAGTGCAACTATACACCATGCCTCCTCTGAACTGCTTGTATTTCTATTCTGTTTGGGTTCTTTTTCTCCATCATATTAGGACTCATAGTCAGAGTCTAGTAGGGTATGGGTTAGTGTCAGGGAATCAGTATTTCAAGTGGAAAATAGGAAATGAATCCAATGTGTATGCAAATACGTGCTACACAAAAATCTTCCCACTCTCATCCAGAACAATGCCTTGACATGACCTTCGCCCCAAGGAAGAAGCAACTCGAGGGGAAGAGTTAGAAAATCTGTGGATACATATGTGGAATGGAAAATGCTCAGGAGTTCCCAACCTTGGAGGTGGTAGAGGAGTTTCCATAAGTAAGGGACAGGGTAAACACTCCACAAACATGGAGCTCTGCTGGCCTAAAGACTTCGTGAGAAACTGCCTCTGAGGTTGGGCACTTGAAATATATGTTGTTGTCAGGAGCTTTAGCTTCCTTTGGAGTGAGACCATCAAAGCTGGGTCTGCATCTATGTGACCTGGAGGACATGGTTTCTGATTTTCCAATGAACATGAGGCAGAAGTGCTGAATTCTCTCTTTGTAGGTCCACAGTGGCCACTGGAGGCTAAGTGTCTCCCCGTGTGGACTGTGAAGCCATTTGGTCCTCCTCGACTTTTCGTGGTGTTTCTGGCTGCTGCACTGGGAGTTTGGTATTTGCTTCATGAAATACAAGGACTTCAAAGGGGACACAGTGCTGGAGGGAGTTCTGTCACCTGTGGTGGGTCAGGGTCCTAGGAGAATGCACCAACCAGTCTTCTATCCCACAGAGCTCGCCCCCTTGACCCTAGCAACCTGATTCTGAACATTGCCCTGAAACCTCTCCATATAACAAGATGCCTTTCCATATAAGTGTCTGCCGGCTGCACCATGTCAGTCACAAGCCATTTGGAAGCCAATGTCAGATCCACATGGCCCTACCACAGATGTTTTATCACACTCCTGCACACCACTTCTCTAGGCCCACTACTCAGCAGGCCCCACCTTACTGGCATCTCTGTTCTACACCATTTTCATGAAACCCAGCCAATCAAGGCACTGTCTGGTACACTCCTGATCAGCAACAGGACATCCAAAGGTTCTCCAGTGCCACCTGGTCATGGGAACTTAAGAATTTCATGGTATTTATCTAGCCATTTTTCAAGGATGAAGTTGGAGGCACTGTGGGTTTCCATTCATTCAGGAACCATTAAATGGTGAGGAAGCTCATTTCAATGAAAGCTCTGGAGAACTCTCACAAACAAAGCTTCCCAAAGAGTGGCCAAAAGGTCGCAGGAAGCCAGGCCCATTGAGGTCTACCATGTGAGGTCCATGTGTGTTTTGACTCTCAACCATGGCTGCCAGGTCTGTAAGAATAAAATCATGTGATATCCTGGCTGAGATTCCCAGTGCTCTGTGGAAAGCCAACCTGGGCCTAGATCTCAGTTTCCAAGGGCGACTCTCATGCGTGGCCTACTAAAATCTCAACACAGTTCATGGCAATACTTCTCTGAGGTCAGTTCCAGAACACAGGCTCCAAGGGGAATCACACCAGAGTTCTCGCCATGGTGGACCCAGTCATCTCTTCCAACCGCCACACAAAGGACCACAATTCCAACCAAAACACTGCCACATGGCCCTCATCTTCTTCCATATACACACTCATCATAACCTCTGGCTGGAGGTTTCCATCAGGGGCGCAGCCCAAGACAGTGTCCACAATAAGCTCCCTTGCCCCTCATTTGCCTAATATCAGGGTGGCCTGGACAGCCTTCCTGTGCACCAGGAGTGATCAAATAGGCCTGCCTTTAATACTGCTCTGCTTCTCCAATTTGAGGCCTACTGACTGCGGGCTATAGATTCTTTGTGTGAATTGGAGTCAGGAGAAAACCCAAGCACCTATGGGCTAGCCTCTGCAGGGCTTTGAAGAACTCATTTGACCCAAAGGATCCCTATGCTCTCTTGATGGAGGTCAGGAACCTTACAGAGGAAGGCGAGAGACTTCATCCAAAATGACTGCTTTTTTGCCATTTTGGCTTTGGATGCACACATGGGATCTTTCTTCAATCCATCAGGTGCTGACAATCTAAGCCACAGCCTCACACAGGGCCAAGAGGCTGATTCAGACCCATCCCTTTCCAAAGCAATGAAGCAAAGAGCCACAGGTGATGCCCATTCATTTCCATTTGAAAACTGTTTTCTTCAGGCTTCACAAAGGGGTGCCCTGAGGCAAAGGCCTTCCTGACATTCAGGGCAACAGAACAATAGGTAAGCAAAAGGCCCAAAGCAGGCTTTCTCCACTGAGACTTTACTGGTCCCACTGATATCTGAGTTTTCTGAGATGCTCACCATTCCTTTCAGCTCTCCAGTACATGGCCATGTCACAGAGCTTGGAGGTGGTACATATCTTGGACACAAAACCATGAGCCTATTCTGGAGAGTGGCCAGAATGCAGGAAGAAAACAGGAACTTAGGAAGATAGTAGGTGTTGCCCATCCATCAGGCAAGCCGCAGTCCATTCATAAATTGGGCAGGATGAATACTGGGAAGCTTTCTACTAGACAGGACACATCCATTGATGCATTCTCTTTTCTAATGTCTACAACCAGGGACACAGTGAGATACACAAACTTAGAAACACTCACCTTGTCAAAAGACTTACTGGAAACAGTCCACTCCAAACAAACAAACCGCCTTTCCTACCTATTCTCAGAACATGAGACAAATCCACAAACTCACCCCCACACCCACAAAGGCACCTCCTTCCCCCAAGTAGGTCTGTGACTACCCGGAGTGTTGTCTGACTGCTGGGCCATACTATGTTGCCCCGAAATGGCCTGTCCTGTCTCAGATCTGGCCTCCTTGGCCAACTCTGTGAAGTTGTCAGGAGCCAGTGGTGAGCCACGACCTGCTTTCTCAGGCAAGGCCCTCGTCAGTGCTTTCCTGGCATTTGGCCATCCTCACATCAGTAGGGACCAAGGAAGACTGACTCTGTCCTTGGTAAATCCAAACAAGTGAGCCCACTGGGACTGGGGCTGGGACTGCCTCTGGGTGCCTGGCTTCCTGGATCCCAAGTTCAGAGAGTTCCATCACCAAGGAAGTGAGGTGAGGTCACTTCCTTCAGGAACTGAATGAGGTCACTGCCTGGCAACCACTGTGTCCTAAGAGTTGCTTGCAAGTGTCCCAGGAGATGGAGGCTGCCCCTGCTTCCTGTGACACTTTCACAAGTTAGAATGGAATATCAACCATAGGCACCAAGGAACAGCTCTCCACACAGACCTGGTTTGGTCCATCTTGTCTACATTAAGAAGAGAGAGGCTCATTCAGACACATCCCTTCATCCTGACCAGGTTGTTTGCCATGGAAGTTGACTTTTGCTCTCTCAGGGCCTTCATAGCTGCCTACATCTTCTCCAGGGTTCATTTCTGCATGGACCTTTGAGGTTCTCAGCAGGTGGAAGATCCCCTCCATTCCTGTATTGTAAGACCAACTCTGTCCCTGCTCTTTTGTAAAGTTAGATTGAGGGAACAGTGTCTGGTTAGGGTTAAGAACATGTTCGATTTGGGTTAGGAATCATTCTGCTAGTTGTAGAATGGTATTGGGAACCTGCGATATTTATAATCATATATAGGTGAAATATATGTATGAAAAAGGAAATCTAAGTAAGATTTGAAGGCCAGAAGGGCATTGGGCCCTTGATTGGGATACTTAGCTTTGAATCACATTCTGCACAGATGTCTCAGATAAATTGATATACAATGGCATAGGACCTTGTACCTCGGATGATTGAATGTAGAAGAGAACATCCAGTCAAAAAGGGATAGTAGGTAAGATTAGGAAGCTAGTCGGTAGGTTTAGGAAGAAGAGTGAGTGTAAAATTTGGACCAAAAGTTCTTTAGCAATTGGGTGTCGGTTAGAGAGTGAATGTAAATGTCAGCACATGTGAAGAGTCAGTCACAATGATGAACTGGGGAAAAACATGTAGGAAAGCAGATATCAATAGAGACATTAGGAAATCAGGCAAGGTATAAGTTGAGTGATAGGAATAGACATTTTCAACAGGGTTGAGGTTGAATATGTAATCTTAGGAAGAAACAAGTGTGTAGTCACCAATAGGATTGACATTGGAGAGCATTAGGCAACCAGGAGAAGGAAGTTTTTAGTAATCCATGCTCACTTTCCAATTAGGCTTTGCTACAATCATAAGTGTGACCTTTGCATTTTGTGTCCAGAATATGACAGTGATAAAATGTATATGTAGATCAGGTGACATGAGTACTTCTTCCACCATTGCTGGGAGCAATATGTTGAAGACGTATTAATTAGTATTTGGGGGTACAAATACGTGTACCCTGGGTCTATGAATATAGAGATAATGCATGAATAGACCATACTGTGAATAAATAATATAACTGCTTCCAATTTAAATAATGGATTGAGTTGATATCTGAAAGTATATAGGAAATCTTATATTGACACACAATCATTCATTCCTACCAGTTATACATCTAATGGCAATATTAGGGTTATGGTTTACCCTGAAGGGTGTGTGAGTTTTGCGTCAAAAGTGATTATGGAAATGGAAAATCATGTGTTTGGAAAGAAGTCTCATGAACAAACCAGTCAAGAAACATGGAGGAATACATGTGTTCTGAAGCAGGAAGGGATTGAAAGTGAACCAAATGCCTAGAAATTTTTAAACTTGAGGATGAAATATACATCCTATGATGTGCATCAGCTGAAGAAATAGTAAGGTACCAGTGTTGAATAAAAATGAATGTCAAAATACACATCATGTCCCATAGGAATCTACTTGCATTGATGTTAAACTGGGTCAGTTACTGTAGAAAGATTAGGATTTCTATGCACCATCCACGGAAGTTAGTTTTCAGTACTAGGAATAAAATATGTATTTCAGGTGGATAAATATTTCTGAGAATAATCTTGTGAAAGTCGATTATAAATCCACATATATGAACATGAATGAATTTAGGGAATGTATCATAAGACACATATATTTCATATTTTGAAAAGTCTGGAGAGAGTTTGTGTGTGTGTGTATATATATATATCGATATATACACACACACACAAAACACACACACAGACATTAAAAATTCGAAATATATATGCCATTTGAAATTCATGATGAAATATATATCATCCACAGATCCAAAAATATTTATTTTACTGAACATGGATTTTTGTATCCTGTTGTTCAAGTAGGAAGCTCACCCATAGGTTGAAGTTTCAGTTCCAACAGCGTTTGGGAGGAGTGATCTCTTCTCACAATTTGTATCTGCCAAGTCAGCCACCTCACAAGAATATACGTGGGATACCAGGTAGGATTCTTTATGTGCATGTAAAAATACATGTGCTGAATAGGCTACAGAGAAAGGGAGACAGGAATTCACATATTTGTTAACTTTAAAAACACATGGAGAACTATTTCTATTCAATTGGACTAGATTTATAACACCTACCCTTTATAATGCAAAAGGCAAGTGCAACTATACACCATGCCTCCTCTGAACTGCTTGTATTTCTATTCTGTTTGGGTTCTTTTTCTCCATCATATTAGGACTCATAGTCAGAGTCTAGTAGGGTATGGGTTAGTGTCAGGGAATCAGTATTTCAAGTGGAAAATAGGAAATGAATCCAATGTGTATGCAAATACGTGCTACACAAAAATCTTCCCACTCTCATCCAGAACAATGCCTTGACATGACCTTCGCCCCAAGGAAGAAGCAACTCGAGGGGAAGAGTTAGAAAATCTGTGGATACATATGTGGAATGGAAAATGCTCAGGAGTTCCCAACCTTGGAGGTGGTAGAGGAGTTTCCATAAGTAAGGGACAGGGTAAACACTCCACAAACATGGAGCTCTGCTGGCCTAAAGACTTCGTGAGAAACTGCCTCTGAGGTTGGGCACTTGAAATATATGTTGTTGTCAGGAGCTTTAGCTTCCTTTGGAGTGAGACCATCAAAGCTGGGTCTGCATCTATGTGACCTGGAGGACATGGTTTCTGATTTTCCAATGAACATGAGGCAGAAGTGCTGAATTCTCTCTTTGTAGGTCCACAGTGGCCACTGGAGGCTAAGTGTCTCCCCGTGTGGACTGTGAAGCCATTTGGTCCTCCTCGACTTTTCGTGGTGTTTCTGGCTGCTGCACTGGGAGTTTGGTATTTGCTTCATGAAATACAAGGACTTCAAAGGGGACACAGTGCTGGAGGGAGTTCTGTCACCTGTGGTGGGTCAGGGTCCTAGGAGAATGCACCAACCAGTCTTCTATCCCACAGAGCTCGCCCCCTTGACCCTAGCAACCTGATTCTGAACATTGCCCTGAAACCTCTCCATATAACAAGATGCCTTTCCATATAAGTGTCTGCCAGCTGCACCATGTCAGTCACAAGCCATTTGGAAGCCAATGTCAGATCCACATGGCCCTACCACAGATGTTTTATCACACTCCTGCACACCACTTCTCTAGGCCCACTACTCAGCAGGCCCCACCTTACTGGCATCTCTGTTCTACACCATTTTCATGAAACCCAGCCAATCAAGGCACTGTCTGGTACACTCCTGATCAGCAACAGGACATCCAAAGGTTCTCCAGTGCCACCTGGTCATGGGAACTTAAGAATTTCATGGTATTTATCTAGCCATTTTTCAAGGATGAAGTTGGAGGCACTGTGGGTTTCCATTCATTCAGGAACCATTAAATGGTGAGGAAGCTCATTTCAATGAAAGCTCTGGAGAACTCTCACAAACAAAGCTTCCCAAAGAGTGGCCAAAAGGTCGCAGGAAGCCAGGCCCATTGAGGTCTACCATGTGAGGTCCATGTGTGTTTTGACTCTCAACCATGGCTGCCAGGTCTGTAAGAATAAAATCATGTGATATCCTGGCTGAGATTCCCAGTGCTCTGTGGAAAGCCAACCTGGGCCTAGATCTCAGTTTCCAAGGGCGACTCTCATGCGTGGCCTACTAAAATCTCAACACAGTTCATGGCAATACTTCTCTGAGGTCAGTTCCAGAACACAGGCTCCAAGGGGAATCACACCAGAGTTCTCGCCATGGTGGACCCAGTCATCTCTTCCAACCGCCACACAAAGGACCACAATTCCAACCAAAACACTGCCACATGGCCCTCATCTTCTTCCATATACACACTCATCATAACCTCTGGCTGGAGGTTTCCATCAGGGGCGCAGCCCAAGACAGTGTCCACAATAAGCTCCCTTGCCCCTCATTTGCCTAATATCAGGGTGGCCTGGACAGCCTTCCTGTGCACCAGGAGTGATCAAATAGGCCTGCCTTTAATACTGCTCTGCTTCTCCAATTTGAGGCCTACTGACTGCGGGCTATAGATTCTTTGTGTGAATTGGAGTCAGGAGAAAACCCAAGCACCTATGGGCTAGCCTCTGCAGGGCTTTGAAGAACTCATTTGACCCAAAGGATCCCTATGCTCTCTTGATGGAGGTCAGGAACCTTACAGAGGAAGGCGAGAGACTTCATCCAAAATGACTGCTTTTTTGCCATTTTGGCTTTGGATGCACACATGGGATCTTTCTTCAATCCATCAGGTGCTGACAATCTAAGCCACAGCCTCACACAGGGCCAAGAGGCTGATTCAGACCCATCCCTTTGCAAAGCAATGAAGCAAAGAGCCACAGGTGATGCCCATTCATTTCCATTTGAAAACTGTTTTCTTGAGGCTTCACAAAGGGGTGCCCTGAGGCAAAGGCCTTCCTGACATTCAGGGCAACAGAACAATAGGTAAGCAAAAGGCCCAAAGCAGGCTTTCTCCACTGAGACTTTACTGGTCCCACTGATATCTGAGTTTTCTGAGATGCTCACCATTCCTTTCAGCTCTCCAGTACTTGGCCATGTCACAGAGCTTGGAGGTGGTACATATCTTGGACACAAAACCATGAGCCTATTCTGGAGAGTGGCCAGAATGCAGGAAGAAAACAGGAACTTAGGAAGATAGTAGGTGTTGCCCATCCATCAGGCAAGCCGCAGTCCATTCATAAATTGGGCAGGATGAATACTGGGAAGCTTTCTACTAGACAGGACACATCCATTGATGCATTCTCTTTTCTAATGTCTACAACCAGGGACACAGTGAGATACACAAACTTAGAAACACTCGCCTTGTCAAAAGACTTACTGGAAACAGTCCACTCCAAACAAACAAACCGCCTTTCCTACCTATTCTCAGAACATGAGAGAAATCCACAAACTCACCCCCACACCCACAAAGGCACCTCCTTCCCCCAAGTAGGTCTGTGACTACCCGGAGTGTTGTCTGACTGCTGGGCCATACTATGTTGCCCCGAAATGGCCTGTCCTGTCTCAGATCTGGCCTCCTTGGCCAACTCTGTGAAGTTGTCAGGAGCCAGTGGTGAGCCACGACCTGCTTTCTCAGGCAAGGCCCTCGTCAGTGCTTTCCTGGCATTTGGCCATCCTCACATCAGTAGGGACCAAGGAAGACTGACTCTGTCCTTGGTAAATCCAAACAAGTGAGCCCACTGGGACTAGGACTGGGACTGCCTCTGGGTGCCTGGCTTCCTGGATCCCAAGTTCAGAGAGTTCCATCACCAAGGAAGTGAGGTGAGGTCACTTCCTTCAGGAACTGAATGAGGTCACTGCCTGGCAACCACTGTGTCCTAAGAGTTGCTTGCAAGTGTCCCAGGAGATGGAGGCTGCCCCTGCTTCCTGTGACACTTTCACAAGTTAGAATGGAATATCAACCATAGGCACCAAGGAACAGCTCTCCACACAGACCTGGTTTGGTCCATCTTGTCTACATTAAGAAGAGAGAGGCTCATTCAGACACATCCCTTCATCCTGACCAGGTTGTTTGCCATGGAAGTTGACTTTTGCTCTCTCAGGGCCTTCATAGCTGCCTACATCTTCTCCAGGGTTCATTTCTGCATGGACCTTTGAGGTTCTCAGCAGGTGGAAGATCCCCTCCATTCCTGTATTGTAAGACCAACTCTGTCCCTGCTCTTCTGTAAAGTTAGATTGAGGGAACAGTGTCTGGTTAGGGTTAAGAACATGTTCGATTTGGGTTAGGAATCATTCTGCTAGTTGTAGAATGGTATTGGGAACCTGCGATATTTATAATCATATATAGGTGAAATATATGTATGAAAAAGGAAATCTAAGTAAGATTTGAAGGCCAGAAGGGCATTGGGCCCTTGATTGGGATACTTAGCTTTGAATCACATTCTGCACAGATGTCTCAGATAAATTGATATACAATGGCATAGGACCTTGTACCTCGGATGATTGAATGTAGAAGAGAACATCCAGTCAAAAAGGGATAGTAGGTAAGATTAGGAAGCTAGTCGGTAGGTTTAGGAAGAAGAGTGAGTGTAAAATTTGGACCAAAAGTTCTTTAGCAATTGGGTGTCGGTTAGAGAGTGAATGTAAATGTCAGCACATGTGAAGAGTCAGTCACAATGATGAACTGGGGAAAAACATGTAGGAAAGCAGATATCAATAGAGACATTAGGAAATCAGGCAAGGTATAAGTTGAGTGATAGGAATAGACATTTTCAACAGGGTTGAGGTTGAATATGTAATCTTAGGAAGAAACAAGTGTGTAGTCACCAATAGGATTGACATTGGAGAGCATTAGGCAACCAGGAGAAGGAAGTTTTTAGTAATCCATGCTCACTTTCCAATTAGGCTTTGCTACAATCATAAGTGTGACCTTTGCATTTTGTGTCCAGAATATGACAGTGATAAAATGTATATGTAGATCAGGTGACATGAGTACTTCTTCCACCATTGCTGGGAGCAATACGTTGAAGACGTATTAATTAGTATTTGGGGGTACAAATACGTGTACCCTGGGTCTATGAATATAGAGATAATGCATGAATAGACCATACTGTGAATAAATAATATAACTGCTTCCAATTTAAATAATGGATTGAGTTGATATCTGAAAGTATATAGGAAATCTTATATTGACACACAATCATTCATTCCTACCAGTTATACATCTAATGGCAATATTAGGGTTATGGTTTACCCTGAAGGGTGTGTGAGTTTTGCGTCAAAAGTGATTATGGAAATGGAAAATCATGTGTTTGGAAAGAAGTCTCATGAACAAACCAGTCAAGAAACATGGAGGAATACATGTGTTCTGAAGCAGGAAGGGATTGAAAGTGAACCAAATGCCTAGAAATTTTTAAACTTGAGGATGAAATATACATCCTATGATGTGCATCAGCTGAAGAAATAGTAAGGTACCAGTGTTGAATAAAAATGAATGTCAAAATACACATCATGTCCCATAGGAATCTACTTGCATTGATGTTAAACTGGGTCAGTTACTGTAGAAAGATTAGGATTTCTATGCACCATCCACGGAAGTTAGTTTTCAGTACTAGGAATAAAATATGTATTTCAGGTGGATAAATATTTCTGAGAATAATCTTGTGAAAGTCGATTATAAATCCACATATATGAACATGAATGAATTTAGGGAATGTATCATAAGACACATATATTTCATATTTTGAAAAGTCTGGAGAGAGTTTGTGTGTGTGTGTATATATATATATCGATATATACACACACACACAAAACACACACACAGACATTAAAAATTCGAAATATATATGCCATTTGAAATTCATGATGAAATATATATCATCCACAGATCCAAAAATATTTATTTTACTGAACATGGATTTTTGTATCCTGTTGTTCAAGTAGGAAGCTCACCCATAGGTTGAAGTTTCAGTTCCAACAGCGTTTGGGAGGAGTGATCTCTTCTCACAATTTGTATCTGCCAAGTCAGCCACCTCACAAGAATATACGTGGGATACCAGGTAGGATTCTTTATGTGCATGTAAAAATACATGTGCTGAATAGGCTACAGAGAAAGGGAGACAGGAATTCACATATTTGTTAACTTTAAAAACACATGGAGAACTATTTCTATTCAATTGGACTAGATTTATAACACCTACCCTTTATAATGCAAAAGGCAAGTGCAACTATACACCATGCCTCCTCTGAACTGCTTGTATTTCTATTCTGTTTGGGTTCTTTTTCTCCATCATATTAGGACTCATAGTCAGAGTCTAGTAGGGTATGGGTTAGTGTCAGGGAATCAGTATTTCAAGTGGAAAATAGGAAATGAATCCAATGTGTATGCAAATACGTGCTACACAAAAATCTTCCCACTCTCATCCAGAACAATGCCTTGACATGACCTTCGCCCCAAGGAAGAAGCAACTCGAGGGGAAGAGTTAGAAAATCTGTGGATACATATGTGGAATGGAAAATGCTCAGGAGTTCCCAACCTTGGAGGTGGTAGAGGAGTTTCCATAAGTAAGGGACAGGGTAAACACTCCACAAACATGGAGCTCTGCTGGCCTAAAGACTTCGTGAGAAACTGCCTCTGAGGTTGGGCACTTGAAATATATGTTGTTGTCAGGAGCTTTAGCTTCCTTTGGAGTGAGACCATCAAAGCTGGGTCTGCATCTATGTGACCTGGAGGACATGGTTTCTGATTTTCCAATGAACATGAGGCAGAAGTGCTGAATTCTCTCTTTGTAGGTCCACAGTGGCCACTGGAGGCTAAGTGTCTCCCCGTGTGGACTGTGAAGCCATTTGGTCCTCCTCGACTTTTCGTGGTGTTTCTGGCTGCTGCACTGGGAGTTTGGTATTTGCTTCATGAAATACAAGGACTTCAAAGGGGACACAGTGCTGGAGGGAGTTCTGTCACCTGTGGTGGGTCAGGGTCCTAGGAGAATGCACCAACCAGTCTTCTATCCCACAGAGCTCGCCCCCTTGACCCTAGCAACCTGATTCTGAACATTGCCCTGAAACCTCTCCATATAACAAGATGCCTTTCCATATAAGTGTCTGCCGGCTGCACCATGTCAGTCACAAGCCATTTGGAAGCCAATGTCAGATCCACATGGCCCTACCACAGATGTTTTATCACACTCCTGCACACCACTTCTCTAGGCCCACTACTCAGCAGGCCCCACCTTACTGGCATCTCTGTTCTACACCATTTTCATGAAACCCAGCCAATCAAGGCACTGTCTGGTACACTCCTGATCAGCAACAGGACATCCAAAGGTTCTCCAGTGCCACCTGGTCATGGGAACTTAAGAATTTCATGGTATTTATCTAGCCATTTTTCAAGGATGAAGTTGGAGGCACTGTGGGTTTCCATTCATTCAGGAACCATTAAATGGTGAGGAAGCTCATTTCAATGAAAGCTCTGGAGAACTCTCACAAACAAAGCTTCCCAAAGAGTGGCCAAAAGGTCGCAGGAAGCCAGGCCCATTGAGGTCTACCATGTGAGGTCCATGTGTGTTTTGACTCTCAACCATGGCTGCCAGGTCTGTAAGAATAAAATCATGTGATATCCTGGCTGAGATTCCCAGTGCTCTGTGGAAAGCCAACCTGGGCCTAGATCTCAGTTTCCAAGGGCGACTCTCAAGCGTGGCCTACTAAAATCTCAACACAGTTCATGGCAATACTTCTCTGAGGTCAGTTCCAGAACACAGGCTCCAAGGGGAATCACACCAGAGTTCTCGCCATGGTGGACCCAGTCATCTCTTCCAACCGCCACACAAAGGACCACAATTCCAACCAAAACACTGCCACATGGCCCTCATCTTCTTCCATATACACACTCATCATAACCTCTGGCTGGAGGTTTCCATCAGGGGCGCAGCCCAAGACAGTGTCCACAATAAGCTCCCTTGCCCCTCATTTGCCTAATATCAGGGTGGCCTGGACAGCCTTCCTGTGCACCAGGAGTGATCAAATAGGCCTGCCTTTAATACTGCTCTGCTTCTCCAATTTGAGGCCTACTGACTGCGGGCTATAGATTCTTTGTGTGAATTGGAGTCAGGAGAAAACCCAAGCACCTATGGGCTAGCCTCTGCAGGGCTTTGAAGAACTCATTTGACCCAAAGGATCCCTATGCTCTCTTGATGGAGGTCAGGAACCTTACAGAGGAAGGCGAGAGACTTCATCCAAAATGACTGCTTTTTTGCCATTTTGGCTTTGGATGCACACATGGGATCTTTCTTCAATCCATCAGGTGCTGACAATCTAAGCCACAGCCTCACACAGGGCCAAGAGGCTGATTCAGACCCATCCCTTTGCAAAGCAATGAAGCAAAGAGCCACAGGTGATGCCCATTCATTTCCATTTGAAAACTGTTTTCTTGAGGCTTCACAAAGGGGTGCCCTGAGGCAAAGGCCTTCCTGACATTCAGGGCAACAGAACAATAGGTAAGCAAAAGGCCCAAAGCAGGCTTTCTCCACTGAGACTTTACTGGTCCCACTGATATCTGAGTTTTCTGAGATGCTCACCATTCCTTTCAGCTCTCCAGTACTTGGCCATGTCACAGAGCTTGGAGGTGGTACATATCTTGGACACAAAACCATGAGCCTATTCTGGAGAGTGGCCAGAATGCAGGAAGAAAACAGGAACTTAGGAAGATAGTAGGTGTTGCCCATCCATCAGGCAAGCCGCAGTCCATTCATAAATTGGGCAGGATGAATACTGGGAAGCTTTCTACTAGACAGGACACATCCATTGATGCATTCTCTTTTCTAATGTCTACAACCAGGGACACAGTGAGATACACAAACTTAGAAACACTCGCCTTGTCAAAAGACTTACTGGAAACAGTCCACTCCAAACAAACAAACCGCCTTTCCTACCTATTCTCAGAACATGAGAGAAATCCACAAACTCACCCCCACACCCACAAAGGCACCTCCTTCCCCCAAGTAGGTCTGTGACTACCCGGAGTGTTGTCTGACTGCTGGGCCATACTATGTTGCCCCGAAATGGCCTGTCCTGTCTCAGATCTGGCCTCCTTGGCCAACTCTGTGAAGTTGTCAGGAGCCAGTGGTGAGCCACGACCTGCTTTCTCAGGCAAGGCCCTCGTCAGTGCTTTCCTGGCATTTGGCCATCCTCACATCAGTAGGGACCAAGGAAGACTGACTCTGTCCTTGGTAAATCCAAACAAGTGAGCCCACTGGGACTAGGACTGGGACTGCCTCTGGGTGCCTGGCTTCCTGGATCCCAAGTTCAGAGAGTTCCATCACCAAGGAAGTGAGGTGAGGTCACTTCCTTCAGGAACTGAATGAGGTCACTGCCTGGCAACCACTGTGTCCTAAGAGTTGCTTGCAAGTGTCCCAGGAGATGGAGGCTGCCCCTGCTTCCTGTGACACTTTCACAAGTTAGAATGGAATATCAACCATAGGCACCAAGGAACAGCTCTCCACACAGACCTGGTTTGGTCCATCTTGTCTACATTAAGAAGAGAGAGGCTCATTCAGACACATCCCTTCATCCTGACCAGGTTGTTTGCCATGGAAGTTGACTTTTGCTCTCTCAGGGCCTTCATAGCTGCCTACATCTTCTCCAGGGTTCATTTCTGCATGGACCTTTGAGGTTCTCAGCAGGTGGAAGATCCCCTCCATTCCTGTATTGTAAGACCAACTCTGTCCCTGCTCTTCTGTAAAGTTAGATTGAGGGAACAGTGTCTGGTTAGGGTTAAGAACATGTTCGATTTGGGTTAGGAATCATTCTGCTAGTTGTAGAATGGTATTGGGAACCTGCGATATTTATAATCATATATAGGTGAAATATATGTATGAAAAAGGAAATCTAAGTAAGATTTGAAGGCCAGAAGGGCATTGGGCCCTTGATTGGGATACTTAGCTTTGAATCACATTCTGCACAGATGTCTCAGATAAATTGATATACAATGGCATAGGACCTTGTACCTCGGATGATTGAATGTAGAAGAGAACATCCAGTCAAAAAGGGATAGTAGGTAAGATTAGGAAGCTAGTCGGTAGGTTTAGGAAGAAGAGTGAGTGTAAAATTTGGACCAAAAGTTCTTTAGCAATTGGGTGTCGGTTAGAGAGTGAATGTAAATGTCAGCACATGTGAAGAGTCAGTCACAATGATGAACTGGGGAAAAACATGTAGGAAAGCAGATATCAATAGAGACATTAGGAAATCAGGCAAGGTATAAGTTGAGTGATAGGAATAGACATTTTCAACAGGGTTGAGGTTGAATATGTAATCTTAGGAAGAAACAAGTGTGTAGTCACCAATAGGATTGACATTGGAGAGCATTAGGCAACCAGGAGAAGGAAGTTTTTAGTAATCCATGCTCACTTTCCAATTAGGCTTTGCTACAATCATAAGTGTGACCTTTGCATTTTGTGTCCAGAATATGACAGTGATAAAATGTATATGTAGATCAGGTGACATGAGTACTTCTTCCACCATTGCTGGGAGCAATATGTTGAAGACGTATTAATTAGTATTTGGGGGTACAAATACGTGTACCCTGGGTCTATGAATATAGAGATAATGCATGAATAGACCATACTGTGAATAAATAATATAACTGCTTCCAATTTAAATAATGGATTGAGTTGATATCTGAAAGTATATAGGAAATCTTATATTGACACACAATCATTCATTCCTACCAGTTATACATCTAATGGCAATATTAGGGTTATGGTTTACCCTGAAGGGTGGGTGAGTTTTGCGTCAAAAGTGATTATGGAAATGGAAAATCATGTGTTTGGAAAGAAGTCTCATGAACAAACCAGTCAAGAAACATGGAGGAATACATGTGTTCTGAAGCAGGAAGGGATTGAAAGTGAACCAAATGCCTAGAAATTTTTAAACTTGAGGATGAAATATACATCCTATGATGTGCATCAGCTGAAGAAATAGTAAGGTACCAGTGTTGAATAAAAATGAATGTCAAAATACACATCATGTCCCATAGGAATCTACTTGCATTGATGTTAAACTGGGTCAGTTACTGTAGAAAGATTAGGATTTCTATGCACCATCCACGGAAGTTAGTTTTCAGTACTAGGAATAAAATATGTATTTCAGGTGGATAAATATTTCTGAGAATAATCTTGTGAAAGTCGATTATAAATCCACATATATGAACATGAATGAATTTAGGGAATGTATCATAAGACACATATATTTCATATTTTGAAAAGTCTGGAGAGAGTTTGTGTGTGTGTGTATATATATATATCGATATATACACACACACACAAAACACACACACAGACATTAAAAATTCGAAATATATATGCCATTTGAAATTCATGATGAAATATATATCATCCACAGATCCAAAAATATTTATTTTACTGAACATGGATTTTTGTATCCTGTTGTTCAAGTAGGAAGCTCACCCATAGGTTGAAGTTTCAGTTCCAACAGCGTTTGGGAGGAGTGATCTCTTCTCACAATTTGTATCTGCCAAGTCAGCCACCTCACAAGAATATACGTGGGATACCAGGTAGGATTCTTTATGTGCATGTAAAAATACATGTGCTGAATAGGCTACAGAGAAAGGGAGACAGGAATTCACATATTTGTTAACTTTAAAAACACATGGAGAACTATTTCTATTCAATTGGACTAGATTTATAACACCTACCCTTTATAATGCAAAAGGCAAGTGCAACTATACACCATGCCTCCTCTGAACTGCTTGTATTTCTATTCTGTTTGGGTTCTTTTTCTCCATCATATTAGGACTCATAGTCAGAGTCTAGTAGGGTATGGGTTAGTGTCAGGGAATCAGTATTTCAAGTGGAAAATAGGAAATGAATCCAATGTGTATGCAAATACGTGCTACACAAAAATCTTCCCACTCTCATCCAGAACAATGCCTTGACATGACCTTCGCCCCAAGGAAGAAGCAACTCGAGGGGAAGAGTTAGAAAATCTGTGGATACATATGTGGAATGGAAAATGCTCAGGAGTTCCCAACCTTGGAGGTGGTAGAGGAGTTTCCATAAGTAAGGGACAGGGTAAACACTCCACAAACATGGAGCTCTGCTGGCCTAAAGACTTCGTGAGAAACTGCCTCTGAGGTTGGGCACTTGAAATATATGTTGTTGTCAGGAGCTTTAGCTTCCTTTGGAGTGAGACCATCAAAGCTGGGTCTGCATCTATGTGACCTGGAGGACATGGTTTCTGATTTTCCAATGAACATGAGGCAGAAGTGCTGAATTCTCTCTTTGTAGGTCCACAGTGGCCACTGGAGGCTAAGTGTCTCCCCGTGTGGACTGTGAAGCCATTTGGTCCTCCTCGACTTTTCGTGGTGTTTCTGGCTGCTGCACTGGGAGTTTGGTATTTGCTTCATGAAATACAAGGACTTCAAAGGGGACACAGTGCTGGAGGGAGTTCTGTCACCTGTGGTGGGTCAGGGTCCTAGGAGAATGCACCAACCAGTCTTCTATCCCACAGAGCTCGCCCCCTTGACCCTAGCAACCTGATTCTGAACATTGCCCTGAAACCTCTCCATATAACAAGATGCCTTTCCATATAAGTGTCTGCCGGCTGCACCATGTCAGTCACAAGCCATTTGGAAGCCAATGTCAGATCCACATGGCCCTACCACAGATGTTTTATCACACTCCTGCACACCACTTCTCTAGGCCCACTACTCAGCAGGCCCCACCTTACTGGCATCTCTGTTCTACACCATTTTCATGAAACCCAGCCAATCAAGGCACTGTCTGGTACACTCCTGATCAGCAACAGGACATCCAAAGGTTCTCCAGTGCCACCTGGTCATGGGAACTTAAGAATTTCATGGTATTTATCTAGCCATTTTTCAAGGATGAAGTTGGAGGCACTGTGGGTTTCCATTCATTCAGGAACCATTAAATGGTGAGGAAGCTCATTTCAATGAAAGCTCTGGAGAACTCTCACAAACAAAGCTTCCCAAAGAGTGGCCAAAAGGTCGCAGGAAGCCAGGCCCATTGAGGTCTACCATGTGAGGTCCATGTGTGTTTTGACTCTCAACCATGGCTGCCAGGTCTGTAAGAATAAAATCATGTGATATCCTGGCTGAGATTCCCAGTGCTCTGTGGAAAGCCAACCTGGGCCTAGATCTCAGTTTCCAAGGGCGACTCTCAAGCGTGGCCTACTAAAATCTCAACACAGTTCATGGCAATACTTCTCTGAGGTCAGTTCCAGAACACAGGCTCCAAGGGGAATCACACCAGAGTTCTCGCCATGGTGGACCCAGTCATCTCTTCCAACCGCCACACAAAGGACCACAATTCCAACCAAAACACTGCCACATGGCCCTCATCTTCTTCCATATACACACTCATCATAACCTCTGGCTGGAGGTTTCCATCAGGGGCGCAGCCCAAGACAGTGTCCACAATAAGCTCCCTTGCCCCTCATTTGCCTAATATCAGGGTGGCCTGGACAGCCTTCCTGTGCACCAGGAGTGATCAAATAGGCCTGCCTTTAATACTGCTCTGCTTCTCCAATTTGAGGCCTACTGACTGCGGGCTATAGATTCTTTGTGTGAATTGGAGTCAGGAGAAAACCCAAGCACCTATGGGCTAGCCTCTGCAGGGCTTTGAAGAACTCATTTGACCCAAAGGATCCCTATGCTCTCTTGATGGAGGTCAGGAACCTTACAGAGGAAGGCGAGAGACTTCATCCAAAATGACTGCTTTTTTGCCATTTTGGCTTTGGATGCACACATGGGATCTTTCTTCAATCCATCAGGTGCTGACAATCTAAGCCACAGCCTCACACAGGGCCAAGAGGCTGATTCAGACCCATCCCTTTCCAAAGCAATGAAGCAAAGAGCCACAGGTGATGCCCATTCATTTCCATTTGAAAACTGTTTTCTTCAGGCTTCACAAAGGGGTGCCCTGAGGCAAAGGCCTTCCTGACATTCAGGGCAACAGAACAATAGGTAAGCAAAAGGCCCAAAGCAGGCTTTCTCCACTGAGACTTTACTGGTCCCACTGATATCTGAGTTTTCTGAGATGCTCACCATTCCTTTCAGCTCTCCAGTACATGGCCATGTCACAGAGCTTGGAGGTGGTACATATCTTGGACACAAAACCATGAGCCTATTCTGGAGAGTGGCCAGAATGCAGGAAGAAAACAGGAACTTAGGAAGATAGTAGGTGTTGCCCATCCATCAGGCAAGCCGCAGTCCATTCATAAATTGGGCAGGATGAATACTGGGAAGCTTTCTACTAGACAGGACACATCCATTGATGCATTCTCTTTTCTAATGTCTACAACCAGGGACACAGTGAGATACACAAACTTAGAAACACTCGCCTTGTCAAAAGACTTACTGGAAACAGTCCACTCCAAACAAACAAACCGCCTTTCCTACCTATTCTCAGAACATGAGAGAAATCCACAAACTCACCCCCACACCCACAAAGGCACCTCCTTCCCCCAAGTAGGTCTGTGACTACCCGGAGTGTTGTCTGACTGCTGGGCCATACTATGTTGCCCCGAAATGGCCTGTCCTGTCTCAGATCTGGCCTCCTTGGCCAACTCTGTGAAGTTGTCAGGAGCCAGTGGTGAGCCACGACCTGCTTTCTCAGGCAAGGCCCTCGTCAGTGCTTTCCTGGCATTTGGCCATCCTCACATCAGTAGGGACCAAGGAAGACTGACTCTGTCCTTGGTAAATCCAAACAAGTGAGCCCACTGGGACTGGGGCTGGGACTGCCTCTGGGTGCCTGGCTTCCTGGATCCCAAGTTCAGAGAGTTCCATCACCAAGGAAGTGAGGTGAGGTCACTTCCTTCAGGAACTGAATGAGGTCACTGCCTGGCAACCACTGTGTCCTAAGAGTTGCTTGCAAGTGTCCCAGGAGATGGAGGCTGCCCCTGCTTCCTGTGACACTTTCACAAGTTAGAATGGAATATCAACCATAGGCACCAAGGAACAGCTCTCCACACAGACCTGGTTTGGTCCATCTTGTCTACATTAAGAAGAGAGAGGCTCATTCAGACACATCCCTTCATCCTGACCAGGTTGTTTGCCATGGAAGTTGACTTTTGCTCTCTCAGGGCCTTCATAGCTGCCTACATCTTCTCCAGGGTTCATTTCTGCATGGACCTTTGAGGTTCTCAGCAGGTGGAAGATCCCCTCCATTCCTGTATTGTAAGACCAACTCTGTCCCTGCTCTTCTGTAAAGTTAGATTGAGGGAACAGTGTCTGGTTAGGGTTAAGAACATGTTCGATTTGGGTTAGGAATCATTCTGCTAGTTGTAGAATGGTATTGGGAACCTGCGATATTTATAATCATATATAGGTGAAATATATGTATGAAAAAGGAAATCTAAGTAAGATTTGAAGGCCAGAAGGGCATTGGGCCCTTGATTGGGATACTTAGCTTTGAATCACATTCTGCACAGATGTCTCAGATAAATTGATATACAATGGCATAGGACCTTGTACCTCGGATGATTGAATGTAGAAGAGAACATCCAGTCAAAAAGGGATAGTAGGTAAGATTAGGAAGCTAGTCGGTAGGTTTAGGAAGAAGAGTGAGTGTAAAATTTGGACCAAAAGTTCTTTAGCAATTGGGTGTCGGTTAGAGAGTGAATGTAAATGTCAGCACATGTGAAGAGTCAGTCACAATGATGAACTGGGGAAAAACATGTAGGAAAGCAGATATCAATAGAGACATTAGGAAATCAGGCAAGGTATAAGTTGAGTGATAGGAATAGACATTTTCAACAGGGTTGAGGTTGAATATGTAATCTTAGGAAGAAACAAGTGTGTAGTCACCAATAGGATTGACATTGGAGAGCATTAGGCAACCAGGAGAAGGAAGTTTTTAGTAATCCATGCTCACTTTCCAATTAGGCTTTGCTACAATCATAAGTGTGACCTTTGCATTTTGTGTCCAGAATATGACAGTGATAAAATGTATATGTAGATCAGGTGACATGAGTACTTCTTCCACCATTGCTGGGAGCAATACGTTGAAGACGTATTAATTAGTATTTGGGGGTACAAATACGTGTACCCTGGGTCTATGAATATAGAGATAATGCATGAATAGACCATACTGTGAATAAATAATATAACTGCTTCCAATTTAAATAATGGATTGAGTTGATATCTGAAAGTATATAGGAAATCTTATATTGACACACAATCATTCATTCCTACCAGTTATACATCTAATGGCAATATTAGGGTTATGGTTTACCCTGAAGGGTGTGTGAGTTTTGCGTCAAAAGTGATTATGGAAATGGAAAATCATGTGTTTGGAAAGAAGTCTCATGAACAAACCAGTCAAGAAACATGGAGGAATACATGTGTTCTGAAGCAGGAAGGGATTGAAAGTGAACCAAATGCCTAGAAATTTTTAAACTTGAGGATGAAATATACATCCTATGATGTGCATCAGCTGAAGAAATAGTAAGGTACCAGTGTTGAATAAAAATGAATGTCAAAATACACATCATGTCCCATAGGAATCTACTTGCATTGATGTTAAACTGGGTCAGTTACTGTAGAAAGATTAGGATTTCTATGCACCATCCACGGAAGTTAGTTTTCAGTACTAGGAATAAAATATGTATTTCAGGTGGATAAATATTTCTGAGAATAATCTTGTGAAAGTCGATTATAAATCCACATATATGAACATGAATGAATTTAGGGAATGTATCATAAGACACATATATTTCATATTTTGAAAAGTCTGGAGAGAGTTTGTGTGTGTGTGTATATATATATATCGATATATACACACACACACAAAACACACACACAGACATTAAAAATTCGAAATATATATGCCATTTGAAATTCATGATGAAATATATATCATCCACAGATCCAAAAATATTTATTTTACTGAACATGGATTTTTGTATCCTGTTGTTCAAGTAGGAAGCTCACCCATAGGTTGAAGTTTCAGTTCCAACAGCGTTTGGGAGGAGTGATCTCTTCTCACAATTTGTATCTGCCAAGTCAGCCACCTCACAAGAATATACGTGGGATACCAGGTAGGATTCTTTATGTGCATGTAAAAATACATATGCTGAATAGGCTACAGAGAAAGGGAGACAGGAATTCACATATTTGTTAACTTTAAAAACACATGGAGAACTATTTCTATTCAATTGGACTAGATTTATAACACCTACCCTTTATAATGCAAAAGGCAAGTGCAACTATACACCATGCCTCCTCTGAACTGCTTGTATTTCTATTCTGTTTGGGTTCTTTTTCTCCATCATATTAGGACTCATAGTCAGAGTCTAGTAGGGTATGGGTTAGTGTCAGGGAATCAGTATTTCAAGTGGAAAATAGGAAATGAATCCAATGTGTATGCAAATACGTGCTACACAAAAATCTTCCCACTCTCATCCAGAACAATGCCTTGACATGACCTTCGCCCCAAGGAAGAAGCAACTCGAGGGGAAGAGTTAGAAAATCTGTGGATACATATGTGGAATGGAAAATGCTCAGGAGTTCCCAACCTTGGAGGTGGTAGAGGAGTTTCCATAAGTAAGGGACAGGGTAAACACTCCACAAACATGGAGCTCTGCTGGCCTAAAGACTTCGTGAGAAACTGCCTCTGAGGTTGGGCACTTGAAATATATGTTGTTGTCAGGAGCTTTAGCTTCCTTTGGAGTGAGACCATCAAAGCTGGGTCTGCATCTATGTGACCTGGAGGACATGGTTTCTGATTTTCCAATGAACATGAGGCAGAAGTGCTGAATTCTCTCTTTGTAGGTCCACAGTGGCCACTGGAGGCTAAGTGTCTCCCCGTGTGGACTGTGAAGCCATTTGGTCCTCCTCGACTTTTCGTGGTGTTTCTTGCTGCTGCACTGGGAGTTTGGTATTTGCTTCATGAAATACAAGGACTTCAAAGGGGACACAGTGCTGGAGGGAGTTCTGTCACCTGTGGTGGGTCAGGGTCCTAGGAGAATGCACCAACCAGTCTTCTATCCCACAGAGCTCGCCCCCTTGACCCTAGCAACCTGATTCTGAACATTGCCCTGAAACCTCTCCATATAACAAGATGCCTTTCCATATAAGTGTCTGCCGGCTGCACCATGTCAGTCACAAGCCATTTGGAAGCCAATGTCAGATCCACATGGCCCTACCACAGATGTTTTATCACACTCCTGCACACCACTTCTCTAGGCCCACTACTCAGCAGGCCCCACCTTACTGGCATCTCTGTTCTACACCATTTTCATGAAACCCAGCCAATCAAGGCACTGTCTGGTACACTCCTGATCAGCAACAGGACATCCAAAGGTTCTCCAGTGCCACCTGGTCATGGGAACTTAAGAATTTCATGGTATTTATCTAGCCATTTTTCAAGGATGAAGTTGGAGGCACTGTGGGTTTCCATTCATTCAGGAACCATTAAATGGTGAGGAAGCTCATTTCAATGAAAGCTCTGGAGAACTCTCACAAACAAAGCTTCCCAAAGAGTGGCCAAAAGGTCGCAGGAAGCCAGGCCCATTGAGGTCTACCATGTGAGGTCCATGTGTGTTTTGACTCTCAACCATGGCTGCCAGGTCTGTAAGAATAAAATCATGTGATATCCTGGCTGAGATTCCCAGTGCTCTGTGGAAAGCCAACCTGGGCCTAGATCTCAGTTTCCAAGGGCGACTCTCAAGCGTGGCCTACTAAAATCTCAACACAGTTCATGGCAATACTTCTCTGAGGTCAGTTCCAGAACACAGGCTCCAAGGGGAATCACACCAGAGTTCTCGCCATGGTGGACCCAGTCATCTCTTCCAACCGCCACACAAAGGACCACAATTCCAACCAAAACACTGCCACATGGCCCTCATCTTCTTCCATATACACACTCATCATAACCTCTGGCTGGAGGTTTCCATCAGGGGCGCAGCCCAAGACAGTGTCCACAATAAGCTCCCTTGCCCCTCATTTGCCTAATATCAGGGTGGCCTGGACAGCCTTCCTGTGCACCAGGAGTGATCAAATAGGCCTGCCTTTAATACTGCTCTGCTTCTCCAATTTGAGGCCTACTGACTGCGGGCTATAGATTCTTTGTGTGAATTGGAGTCAGGAGAAAACCCAAGCACCTATGGGCTAGCCTCTGCAGGGCTTTGAAGAACTCATTTGACCCAAAGGATCCCTATGCTCTCTTGATGGAGGTCAGGAACCTTACAGAGGAAGGCGAGAGACTTCATCCAAAATGACTGCTTTTTTGCCATTTTGGCTTTGGATGCACACATGGGATCTTTCTTCAATCCATCAGGTGCTGACAATCTAAGCCACAGCCTCACACAGGGCCAAGAGGCTGATTCAGACCCATCCCTTTCCAAAGCAATGAAGCAAAGAGCCACAGGTGATGCCCATTCATTTCCATTTGAAAACTGTTTTCTTCAGGCTTCACAAAGGGGTGCCCTGAGGCAAAGGCCTTCCTGACATTCAGGGCAACAGAACAATAGGTAAGCAAAAGGCCCAAAGCAGGCTTTCTCCACTGAGACTTTACTGGTCCCACTGATATCTGAGTTTTCTGAGATGCTCACCATTCCTTTCAGCTCTCCAGTACATGGCCATGTCACAGAGCTTGGAGGTGGTACATATCTTGGACACAAAACCATGAGCCTATTCTGGAGAGTGGCCAGAATGCAGGAAGAAAACAGGAACTTAGGAAGATAGTAGGTGTTGCCCATCCATCAGGCAAGCCGCAGTCCATTCATAAATTGGGCAGGATGAATACTGGGAAGCTTTCTACTAGACAGGACACATCCATTGATGCATTCTCTTTTCTAATGTCTACAACCAGGGACACAGTGAGATACACAAACTTAGAAACACTCGCCTTGTCAAAAGACTTACTGGAAACAGTCCACTCCAAACAAACAAACCGCCTTTCCTACCTATTCTCAGAACATGGGACAAATCCACAAACTCACCCCCACACCCACAAAGGCACCTCCTTCCCCCAAGTAGGTCTGTGACTACCCGGAGTGTTGTCTGACTGCTGGGCCATACTATGTTGCCCCGAAATGGCCTGTCCTGTCTCAGATCTGGCCTCCTTGGCCAACTCTGTGAAGTTGTCAGGAGCCAGTGGTGAGCCACGACCTGCTTTCTCAGGCAAGGCCCTCGTCAGTGCTTTCCTGGCATTTGGCCATCCTCACATCAGTAGGGACCAAGGAAGACTGACTCTGTCCTTGGTAAATCCAAACAAGTGAGCCCACTGGGACTGGGGCTGGGACTGCCTCTGGGTGCCTGGCTTCCTGGATCCCAAGTTCAGAGAGTTCCATCACCAAGGAAGTGAGGTGAGGTCACTTCCTTCAGGAACTGAATGAGGTCACTGCCTGGCAACCACTGTGTCCTAAGAGTTGCTTGCAAGTGTCCCAGGAGATGGAGGCTGCCCCTGCTTCCTGTGACACTTTCACAAGTTAGAATGGAATATCAACCATAGGCACCAAGGAACAGCTCTCCACACAGACCTGGTTTGGTCCATCTTGTCTACATTAAGAAGAGAGAGGCTCATTCAGACACATCCCTTCATCCTGACCAGGTTGTTTGCCATGGAAGTTGACTTTTGCTCTCTCAGGGCCTTCATAGCTGCCTACATCTTCTCCAGGGTTCATTTCTGCATGGACCTTTGAGGTTCTCAGCAGGTGGAAGATCCCCTCCATTCCTGTATTGTAAGACCAACTCTGTCCCTGCTCTTCTGTAAAGTTAGATTGAGGGAACAGTGTCTGGTTAGGGTTAAGAACATGTTCGATTTGGGTTAGGAATCATTCTGCTAGTTGTAGAATGGTATTGGGAACCTGCGATATTTATAATCATATATAGGTGAAATATATGTATGAAAAAGGAAATCTAAGTAAGATTTGAAGGCCAGAAGGGCATTGGGCCCTTGATTGGGATACTTAGCTTTGAATCACATTCTGCACAGATGTCTCAGATAAATTGATATACAATGGCATAGGACCTTGTACCTCGGATGATTGAATGTAGAAGAGAACATCCAGTCAAAAAGGGATAGTAGGTAAGATTAGGAAGCTAGTCGGTAGGTTTAGGAAGAAGAGTGAGTGTAAAATTTGGACCAAAAGTTCTTTAGCAATTGGGTGTCGGTTAGAGAGTGAATGTAAATGTCAGCACATGTGAAGAGTCAGTCACAATGATGAACTGGGGAAAAACATGTAGGAAAGCAGATATCAATAGAGACATTAGGAAATCAGGCAAGGTATAAGTTGAGTGATAGGAATAGACATTTTCAACAGGGTTGAGGTTGAATATGTAATCTTAGGAAGAAACAAGTGTGTAGTCACCAATAGGATTGACATTGGAGAGCATTAGGCAACCAGGAGAAGGAAGTTTTTAGTAATCCATGCTCACTTTCCAATTAGGCTTTGCTACAATCATAAGTGTGACCTTTGCATTTTGTGTCCAGAATATGACAGTGATAAAATGTATATGTAGATCAGGTGACATGAGTACTTCTTCCACCATTGCTGGGAGCAATATGTTGAAGACGTATTAATTAGTATTTGGGGGTACAAATACGTGTACCCTGGGTCTATGAATATAGAGATAATGCATGAATAGACCATACTGTGAATAAATAATATAACTGCTTCCAATTTAAATAATGGATTGAGTTGATATCTGAAAGTATATAGGAAATCTTATATTGACACACAATCATTCATTCCTACCAGTTATACATCTAATGGCAATATTAGGGTTATGGTTTACCCTGAAGGGTGGGTGAGTTTTGCGTCAAAAGTGATTATGGAAATGGAAAATCATGTGTTTGGAAAGAAGTCTCATGAACAAACCAGTCAAGAAACATGGAGGAATACATGTGTTCTGAAGCAGGAAGGGATTGAAAGTGAACCAAATGCCTAGAAATTTTTAAACTTGAGGATGAAATATACATCCTATGATGTGCATCAGCTGAAGAAATAGTAAGGTACCAGTGTTGAATAAAAATGAATGTCAAAATACACATCATGTCCCATAGGAATCTACTTGCATTGATGTTAAACTGGGTCAGTTACTGTAGAAAGATTAGGATTTCTATGCACCATCCACGGAAGTTAGTTTTCAGTACTAGGAATAAAATATGTATTTCAGGTGGATAAATATTTCTGAGAATAATCTTGTGAAAGTCGATTATCAATCCACATATATGAACATGAATGAATTTAGGGAATGTATCATAAGACACATATATTTCATATTTTGAAAAGTCTGGAGAGAGTTTGTGTGTGTGTGTATATATATATATCGATATATACACACACACACAAAACACACACACAGACATTAAAAATTCGAAATATATATGCCATTTGAAATTCATGATGAAATATATATCATCCACAGATCCAAAAATATTTATTTTACTGAACATGGATTTTTGTATCCTGTTGTTCAAGTAGGAAGCTCACCCATAGGTTGAAGTTTCAGTTCCAACAGCGTTTGGGAGGAGTGATCTCTTCTCACAATTTGTATCTGCCAAGTCAGCCACCTCACAAGAATATACGTGGGATACCAGGTAGGATTCTTTATGTGCATGTAAAAATACATGTGCTGAATAGGCTACAGAGAAAGGGAGACAGGAATTCACATATTTGTTAACTTTAAAAACACATGGAGAACTATTTCTATTCAATTGGACTAGATTTATAACACCTACCCTTTATAATGCAAAAGGCAAGTGCAACTATACACCATGCCTCCTCTGAACTGCTTGTATTTCTATTCTGTTTGGGTTCTTTTTCTCCATCATATTAGGACTCATAGTCAGAGTCTAGTAGGGTATGGGTTAGTGTCAGGGAATCAGTATTTCAAGTGGAAAATAGGAAATGAATCCAATGTGTATGCAAATACGTGCTACACAAAAATCTTCCCACTCTCATCCAGAACAATGCCTTGACATGACCTTCGCCCCAAGGAAGAAGCAACTCGAGGGGAAGAGTTAGAAAATCTGTGGATACATATGTGGAATGGAAAATGCTCAGGAGTTCCCAACCTTGGAGGTGGTAGAGGAGTTTCCATAAGTAAGGGACAGGGTAAACACTCCACAAACATGGAGCTCTGCTGGCCTAAAGACTTCGTGAGAAACTGCCTCTGAGGTTGGGCACTTGAAATATATGTTGTTGTCAGGAGCTTTAGCTTCCTTTGGAGTGAGACCATCAAAGCTGGGTCTGCATCTATGTGACCTGGAGGACATGGTTTCTGATTTTCCAATGAACATGAGGCAGAAGTGCTGAATTCTCTCTTTGTAGGTCCACAGTGGCCACTGGAGGCTAAGTGTCTCCCCGTGTGGACTGTGAAGCCATTTGGTCCTCCTCGACTTTTCGTGGTGTTTCTTGCTGCTGCACTGGGAGTTTGGTATTTGCTTCATGAAATACAAGGACTTCAAAGGGGACACAGTGCTGGAGGGAGTTCTGTCACCTGTGGTGGGTCAGGGTCCTAGGAGAATGCACCAACCAGTCTTCTATCCCACAGAGCTCGCCCCCTTGACCCTAGCAACCTGATTCTGAACATTGCCCTGAAACCTCTCCATATAACAAGATGCCTTTCCATATAAGTGTCTGCCGGCTGCACCATGTCAGTCACAAGCCATTTGGAAGCCAATGTCAGATCCACATGGCCCTACCACAGATGTTTTATCACACTCCTGCACACCACTTCTCTAGGCCCACTACTCAGCAGGCCCCACCTTACTGGCATCTCTGTTCTACACCATTTTCATGAAACCCAGCCAATCAAGGCACTGTCTGGTACACTCCTGATCAGCAACAGGACATCCAAAGGTTCTCCAGTGCCACCTGGTCATGGGAACTTAAGAATTTCATGGTATTTATCTAGCCATTTTTCAAGGATGAAGTTGGAGGCACTGTGGGTTTCCATTCATTCAGGAACCATTAAATGGTGAGGAAGCTCATTTCAATGAAAGCTCTGGAGAACTCTCACAAACAAAGCTTCCCAAAGAGTGGCCAAAAGGTCGCAGGAAGCCAGGCCCATTGAGGTCTACCATGTGAGGTCCATGTGTGTTTTGACTCTCAACCATGGCTGCCAGGTCTGTAAGAATAAAATCATGTGATATCCTGGCTGAGATTCCCAGTGCTCTGTGGAAAGCCAACCTGGGCCTAGATCTCAGTTTCCAAGGGCGACTCTCAAGCGTGGCCTACTAAAATCTCAACACAGTTCATGGCAATACTTCTCTGAGGTCAGTTCCAGAACACAGGCTCCAAGGGGAATCACACCAGAGTTCTCGCCATGGTGGACCCAGTCATCTCTTCCAACCGCCACACAAAGGACCACAATTCCAACCAAAACACTGCCACATGGCCCTCATCTTCTTCCATATACACACTCATCATAACCTCTGGCTGGAGGTTTCCATCAGGGGCGCAGCCCAAGACAGTGTCCACAATAAGCTCCCTTGCCCCTCATTTGCCTAATATCAGGGTGGCCTGGACAGCCTTCCTGTGCACCAGGAGTGATCAAATAGGCCTGCCTTTAATACTGCTCTGCTTCTCCAATTTGAGGCCTACTGACTGCGGGCTATAGATTCTTTGTGTGAATTGGAGTCAGGAGAAAACCCAAGCACCTATGGGCTAGCCTCTGCAGGGCTTTGAAGAACTCATTTGACCCAAAGGATCCCTATGCTCTCTTGATGGAGGTCAGGAACCTTACAGAGGAAGGCGAGAGACTTCATCCAAAATGACTGCTTTTTTGCCATTTTGGCTTTGGATGCACACATGGGATCTTTCTTCAATCCATCAGGTGCTGACAATCTAAGCCACAGCCTCACACAGGGCCAAGAGGCTGATTCAGACCCATCCCTTTGCAAAGCAATGAAGCAAAGAGCCACAGGTGATGCCCATTCATTTCCATTTGAAAACTGTTTTCTTGAGGCTTCACAAAGGGGTGCCCTGAGGCAAAGGCCTTCCTGACATTCAGGGCAACAGAACAATAGGTAAGCAAAAGGCCCAAAGCAGGCTTTCTCCACTGAGACTTTACTGGTCCCACTGATATCTGAGTTTTCTGAGATGCTCACCATTCCTTTCAGCTCTCCAGTACTTGGCCATGTCACAGAGCTTGGAGGTGGTACATATCTTGGACACAAAACCATGAGCCTATTCTGGAGAGTGGCCAGAATGCAGGAAGAAAACAGGAACTTAGGAAGATAGTAGGTGTTGCCCATCCATCAGGCAAGCCGCAGTCCATTCATAAATTGGGCAGGATGAATACTGGGAAGCTTTCTACTAGACAGGACACATCCATTGATGCATTCTCTTTTCTAATGTCTACAACCAGGGACACAGTGAGATACACAAACTTAGAAACACTCGCCTTGTCAAAAGACTTACTGGAAACAGTCCACTCCAAACAAACAAACCGCCTTTCCTACCTATTCTCAGAACATGAGAGAAATCCACAAACTCACCCCCACACCCACAAAGGCACCTCCTTCCCCCAAGTAGGTCTGTGACTACCCGGAGTGTTGTCTGACTGCTGGGCCATACTATGTTGCCCCGAAATGGCCTGTCCTGTCTCAGATCTGGCCTCCTTGGCCAACTCTGTGAAGTTGTCAGGAGCCAGTGGTGAGCCACGACCTGCTTTCTCAGGCAAGGCCCTCGTCAGTGCTTTCCTGGCATTTGGCCATCCTCACATCAGTAGGGACCAAGGAAGACTGACTCTGTCCTTGGTAAATCCAAACAAGTGAGCCCACTGGGACTGGGACTGGGACTGCCTCTGGGTGCCTGGCTTCCTGGATCCCAAGTTCAGAGAGTTCCATCACCAAGGAAGTGAGGTGAGGTCACTTCCTTCAGGAACTGAATGAGGTCACTGCCTGGCAACCACTGTGTCCTAAGAGTTGCTTGCAAGTGTCCCAGGAGATGGAGGCTGCCCCTGCTTCCTGTGACACTTTCACAAGTTAGAATGGAATATCAACCATAGGCACCAAGGAACAGCTCTCCACACAGACCTGGTTTGGTCCATCTTGTCTACATTAAGAAGAGAGAGGCTCATTCAGACACATCCCTTCATCCTGACCAGGTTGTTTGCCATGGAAGTTGACTTTTGCTCTCTCAGGGCCTTCATAGCTGCCTACATCTTCTCCAGGGTTCATTTCTGCATGGACCTTTGAGGTTCTCAGCAGGTGGAAGATCCCCTCCATTCCTGTATTGTAAGACCAACTCTGTCCCTGCTCTTCTGTAAAGTTAGATTGAGGGAACAGTGTCTGGTTAGGGTTAAGAACATGTTCGATTTGGGTTAGGAATCATTCTGCTAGTTGTAGAATGGTATTGGGAACCTGCGATATTTATAATCATATATAGGTGAAATATATGTATGAAAAAGGAAATCTAAGTAAGATTTGAAGGCCAGAAGGGCATTGGGCCCTTGATTGGGATACTTAGCTTTGAATCACATTCTGCACAGATGTCTCAGATAAATTGATATACAATGGCATAGGACCTTGTACCTCGGATGATTGAATGTAGAAGAGAACATCCAGTCAAAAAGGGATAGTAGGTAAGATTAGGAAGCTAGTCGGTAGGTTTAGGAAGAAGAGTGAGTGTAAAATTTGGACCAAAAGTTCTTTAGCAATTGGGTGTCGGTTAGAGAGTGAATGTAAATGTCAGCACATGTGAAGAGTCAGTCACAATGATGAACTGGGGAAAAACATGTAGGAAAGCAGATATCAATAGAGACATTAGGAAATCAGGCAAGGTATAAGTTGAGTGATAGGAATAGACATTTTCAACAGGGTTGAGGTTGAATATGTAATCTTAGGAAGAAACAAGTGTGTAGTCACCAATAGGATTGACATTGGAGAGCATTAGGCAACCAGGAGAAGGAAGTTTTTAGTAATCCATGCTCACTTTCCAATTAGGCTTTGCTACAATCATAAGTGTGACCTTTGCATTTTGTGTCCAGAATATGACAGTGATAAAATGTATATGTAGATCAGGTGACATGAGTACTTCTTCCACCATTGCTGGGAGCAATATGTTGAAGACGTATTAATTAGTATTTGGGGGTACAAATACGTGTACCCTGGGTCTATGAATATAGAGATAATGCATGAATAGACCATACTGTGAATAAATAATATAACTGCTTCCAATTTAAATAATGGATTGAGTTGATATCTGAAAGTATATAGGAAATCTTATATTGACACACAATCATTCATTCCTACCAGTTATACATCTAATGGCAATATTAGGGTTATGGTTTACCCTGAAGGGTGGGTGAGTTTTGCGTCAAAAGTGATTATGGAAATGGAAAATCATGTGTTTGGAAAGAAGTCTCATGAACAAACCAGTCAAGAAACATGGAGGAATACATGTGTTCTGAAGCAGGAAGGGATTGAAAGTGAACCAAATGCCTAGAAATTTTTAAACTTGAGGATGAAATATACATCCTATGATGTGCATCAGCTGAAGAAATAGTAAGGTACCAGTGTTGAATAAAAATGAATGTCAAAATACACATCATGTCCCATAGGAATCTACTTGCATTGATGTTAAACTGGGTCAGTTACTGTAGAAAGATTAGGATTTCTATGCACCATCCACGGAAGTTAGTTTTCAGTACTAGGAATAAAATATGTATTTCAGGTGGATAAATATTTCTGAGAATAATCTTGTGAAAGTCGATTATCAATCCACATATATGAACATGAATGAATTTAGGGAATGTATCATAAGACACATATATTTCATATTTTGAAAAGTCTGGAGAGAGTTTGTGTGTGTGTGTATATATATATATCGATATATACACACACACACAAAACACACACACAGACATTAAAAATTCGAAATATATATGCCATTTGAAATTCATGATGAAATATATATCATCCACAGATCCAAAAATATTTATTTTACTGAACATGGATTTTTGTATCCTGTTGTTCAAGTAGGAAGCTCACCCATAGGTTGAAGTTTCAGTTCCAACAGCGTTTGGGAGGAGTGATCTCTTCTCACAATTTGTATCTGCCAAGTCAGCCACCTCACAAGAATATACGTGGGATACCAGGTAGGATTCTTTATGTGCATGTAAAAATACATGTGCTGAATAGGCTACAGAGAAAGGGAGACAGGAATTCACATATTTGTTAACTTTAAAAACACATGGAGAACTATTTCTATTCAATTGGACTAGATTTATAACACCTACCCTTTATAATGCAAAAGGCAAGTGCAACTATACACCATGCCTCCTCTGAACTGCTTGTATTTCTATTCTGTTTGGGTTCTTTTTCTCCATCATATTAGGACTCATAGTCAGAGTCTAGTAGGGTATGGGTTAGTGTCAGGGAATCAGTATTTCAAGTGGAAAATAGGAAATGAATCCAATGTGTATGCAAATACGTGCTACACAAAAATCTTCCCACTCTCATCCAGAACAATGCCTTGACATGACCTTCGCCCCAAGGAAGAAGCAACTCGAGGGGAAGAGTTAGAAAATCTGTGGATACATATGTGGAATGGAAAATGCTCAGGAGTTCCCAACCTTGGAGGTGGTAGAGGAGTTTCCATAAGTAAGGGACAGGGTAAACACTCCACAAACATGGAGCTCTGCTGGCCTAAAGACTTCGTGAGAAACTGCCTCTGAGGTTGGGCACTTGAAATATATGTTGTTGTCAGGAGCTTTAGCTTCCTTTGGAGTGAGACCATCAAAGCTGGGTCTGCATCTATGTGACCTGGAGGACATGGTTTCTGATTTTCCAATGAACATGAGGCAGAAGTGCTGAATTCTCTCTTTGTAGGTCCACAGTGGCCACTGGAGGCTAAGTGTCTCCCCGTGTGGACTGTGAAGCCATTTGGTCCTCCTCGACTTTTCGTGGTGTTTCTTGCTGCTGCACTGGGAGTTTGGTATTTGCTTCATGAAATACAAGGACTTCAAAGGGGACACAGTGCTGGAGGGAGTTCTGTCACCTGTGGTGGGTCAGGGTCCTAGGAGAATGCACCAACCAGTCTTCTATCCCACAGAGCTCGCCCCCTTGACCCTAGCAACCTGATTCTGAACATTGCCCTGAAACCTCTCCATATAACAAGATGCCTTTCCATATAAGTGTCTGCCGGCTGCACCATGTCAGTCACAAGCCATTTGGAAGCCAATGTCAGATCCACATGGCCCTACCACAGATGTTTTATCACACTCCTGCACACCACTTCTCTAGGCCCACTACTCAGCAGGCCCCACCTTACTGGCATCTCTGTTCTACACCATTTTCATGAAACCCAGCCAATCAAGGCACTGTCTGGTACACTCCTGATCAGCAACAGGACATCCAAAGGTTCTCCAGTGCCACCTGGTCATGGGAACTTAAGAATTTCATGGTATTTATCTAGCCATTTTTCAAGGATGAAGTTGGAGGCACTGTGGGTTTCCATTCATTCAGGAACCATTAAATGGTGAGGAAGCTCATTTCAATGAAAGCTCTGGAGAACTCTCACAAACAAAGCTTCCCAAAGAGTGGCCAAAAGGTCGCAGGAAGCCAGGCCCATTGAGGTCTACCATGTGAGGTCCATGTGTGTTTTGACTCTCAACCATGGCTGCCAGGTCTGTAAGAATAAAATCATGTGATATCCTGGCTGAGATTCCCAGTGCTCTGTGGAAAGCCAACCTGGGCCTAGATCTCAGTTTCCAAGGGCGACTCTCAAGCGTGGCCTACTAAAATCTCAACACAGTTCATGGCAATACTTCTCTGAGGTCAGTTCCAGAACACAGGCTCCAAGGGGAATCACACCAGAGTTCTCGCCATGGTGGACCCAGTCATCTCTTCCAACCGCCACACAAAGGACCACAATTCCAACCAAAACACTGCCACATGGCCCTCATCTTCTTCCATATACACACTCATCATAACCTCTGGCTGGAGGTTTCCATCAGGGGCGCAGCCCAAGACAGTGTCCACAATAAGCTCCCTTGCCCCTCATTTGCCTAATATCAGGGTGGCCTGGACAGCCTTCCTGTGCACCAGGAGTGATCAAATAGGCCTGCCTTTAATACTGCTCTGCTTCTCCAATTTGAGGCCTACTGACTGCGGGCTATAGATTCTTTGTGTGAATTGGAGTCAGGAGAAAACCCAAGCACCTATGGGCTAGCCTCTGCAGGGCTTTGAAGAACTCATTTGACCCAAAGGATCCCTATGCTCTCTTGATGGAGGTCAGGAACCTTACAGAGGAAGGCGAGAGACTTCATCCAAAATGACTGCTTTTTTGCCATTTTGGCTTTGGATGCACACATGGGATCTTTCTTCAATCCATCAGGTGCTGACAATCTAAGCCACAGCCTCACACAGGGCCAAGAGGCTGATTCAGACCCATCCCTTTGCAAAGCAATGAAGCAAAGAGCCACAGGTGATGCCCATTCATTTCCATTTGAAAACTGTTTTCTTGAGGCTTCACAAAGGGGTGCCCTGAGGCAAAGGCCTTCCTGACATTCAGGGCAACAGAACAATAGGTAAGCAAAAGGCCCAAAGCAGGCTTTCTCCACTGAGACTTTACTGGTCCCACTGATATCTGAGTTTTCTGAGATGCTCACCATTCCTTTCAGCTCTCCAGTACTTGGCCATGTCACAGAGCTTGGAGGTGGTACATATCTTGGACACAAAACCATGAGCCTATTCTGGAGAGTGGCCAGAATGCAGGAAGAAAACAGGAACTTAGGAAGATAGTAGGTGTTGCCCATCCATCAGGCAAGCCGCAGTCCATTCATAAATTGGGCAGGATGAATACTGGGAAGCTTTCTACTAGACAGGACACATCCATTGATGCATTCTCTTTTCTAATGTCTACAACCAGGGACACAGTGAGATACACAAACTTAGAAACACTCGCCTTGTCAAAAGACTTACTGGAAACAGTCCACTCCAAACAAACAAACCGCCTTTCCTACCTATTCTCAGAACATGAGAGAAATCCACAAACTCACCCCCACACCCACAAAGGCACCTCCTTCCCCCAAGTAGGTCTGTGACTACCCGGAGTGTTGTCTGACTGCTGGGCCATACTATGTTGCCCCGAAATGGCCTGTCCTGTCTCAGATCTGGCCTCCTTGGCCAACTCTGTGAAGTTGTCAGGAGCCAGTGGTGAGCCACGACCTGCTTTCTCAGGCAAGGCCCTCGTCAGTGCTTTCCTGGCATTTGGCCATCCTCACATCAGTAGGGACCAAGGAAGACTGACTCTGTCCTTGGTAAATCCAAACAAGTGAGCCCACTGGGACTGGGACTGGGACTGCCTCTGGGTGCCTGGCTTCCTGGATCCCAAGTTCAGAGAGTTCCATCACCAAGGAAGTGAGGTGAGGTCACTTCCTTCAGGAACTGAATGAGGTCACTGCCTGGCAACCACTGTGTCCTAAGAGTTGCTTGCAAGTGTCCCAGGAGATGGAGGCTGCCCCTGCTTCCTGTGACACTTTCACAAGTTAGAATGGAATATCAACCATAGGCACCAAGGAACAGCTCTCCACACAGACCTGGTTTGGTCCATCTTGTCTACATTAAGAAGAGAGAGGCTCATTCAGACACATCCCTTCATCCTGACCAGGTTGTTTGCCATGGAAGTTGACTTTTGCTCTCTCAGGGCCTTCATAGCTGCCTACATCTTCTCCAGGGTTCATTTCTGCATGGACCTTTGAGGTTCTCAGCAGGTGGAAGATCCCCTCCATTCCTGTATTGTAAGACCAACTCTGTCCCTGCTCTTCTGTAAAGTTAGATTGAGGGAACAGTGTCTGGTTAGGGTTAAGAACATGTTCGATTTGGGTTAGGAATCATTCTGCTAGTTGTAGAATGGTATTGGGAACCTGCGATATTTATAATCATATATAGGTGAAATATATGTATGAAAAAGGAAATCTAAGTAAGATTTGAAGGCCAGAAGGGCATTGGGCCCTTGATTGGGATACTTAGCTTTGAATCACATTCTGCACAGATGTCTCAGATAAATTGATATACAATGGCATAGGACCTTGTACCTCGGATGATTGAATGTAGAAGAGAACATCCAGTCAAAAAGGGATAGTAGGTAAGATTAGGAAGCTAGTCGGTAGGTTTAGGAAGAAGAGTGAGTGTAAAATTTGGACCAAAAGTTCTTTAGCAATTGGGTGTCGGTTAGAGAGTGAATGTAAATGTCAGCACATGTGAAGAGTCAGTCACAATGATGAACTGGGGAAAAACATGTAGGAAAGCAGATATCAATAGAGACATTAGGAAATCAGGCAAGGTATAAGTTGAGTGATAGGAATAGACATTTTCAACAGGGTTGAGGTTGAATATGTAATCTTAGGAAGAAACAAGTGTGTAGTCACCAATAGGATTGACATTGGAGAGCATTAGGCAACCAGGAGAAGGAAGTTTTTAGTAATCCATGCTCACTTTCCAATTAGGCTTTGCTACAATCATAAGTGTGACCTTTGCATTTTGTGTCCAGAATATGACAGTGATAAAATGTATATGTAGATCAGGTGACATGAGTACTTCTTCCACCATTGCTGGGAGCAATATGTTGAAGACGTATTAATTAGTATTTGGGGGTACAAATACGTGTACCCTGGGTCTATGAATATAGAGATAATGCATGAATAGACCATACTGTGAATAAATAATATAACTGCTTCCAATTTAAATAATGGATTGAGTTGATATCTGAAAGTATATAGGAAATCTTATATTGACACACAATCATTCATTCCTACCAGTTATACATCTAATGGCAATATTAGGGTTATGGTTTACCCTGAAGGGTGGGTGAGTTTTGCGTCAAAAGTGATTATGGAAATGGAAAATCATGTGTTTGGAAAGAAGTCTCATGAACAAACCAGTCAAGAAACATGGAGGAATACATGTGTTCTGAAGCAGGAAGGGATTGAAAGTGAACCAAATGCCTAGAAATTTTTAAACTTGAGGATGAAATATACATCCTATGATGTGCATCAGCTGAAGAAATAGTAAGGTACCAGTGTTGAATAAAAATGAATGTCAAAATACACATCATGTCCCATAGGAATCTACTTGCATTGATGTTAAACTGGGTCAGTTACTGTAGAAAGATTAGGATTTCTATGCACCATCCACGGAAGTTAGTTTTCAGTACTAGGAATAAAATATGTATTTCAGGTGGATAAATATTTCTGAGAATAATCTTGTGAAAGTCGATTATAAATCCACATATATGAACATGAATGAATTTAGGGAATGTATCATAAGACACATATATTTCATATTTTGAAAAGTCTGGAGAGAGTTTGTGTGTGTGTGTATATATATATATCGATATATACACACACACACAAAACACACACACAGACATTAAAAATTCGAAATATATATGCCATTTGAAATTCATGATGAAATATATATCATCCACAGATCCAAAAATATTTATTTTACTGAACATGGATTTTTGTATCCTGTTGTTCAAGTAGGAAGCTCACCCATAGGTTGAAGTTTCAGTTCCAACAGCGTTTGGGAGGAGTGATCTCTTCTCACAATTTGTATCTGCCAAGTCAGCCACCTCACAAGAATATACGTGGGATACCAGGTAGGATTCTTTATGTGCATGTAAAAATACATGTGCTGAATAGGCTACAGAGAAAGGGAGACAGGAATTCACATATTTGTTAACTTTAAAAACACATGGAGAACTATTTCTATTCAATTGGACTAGATTTATAACACCTACCCTTTATAATGCAAAAGGCAAGTGCAACTATACACCATGCCTCCTCTGAACTGCTTGTATTTCTATTCTGTTTGGGTTCTTTTTCTCCATCATATTAGGACTCATAGTCAGAGTCTAGTAGGGTATGGGTTAGTGTCAGGGAATCAGTATTTCAAGTGGAAAATAGGAAATGAATCCAATGTGTATGCAAATACGTGCTACACAAAAATCTTCCCACTCTCATCCAGAACAATGCCTTGACATGACCTTCGCCCCAAGGAAGAAGCAACTCGAGGGGAAGAGTTAGAAAATCTGTGGATACATATGTGGAATGGAAAATGCTCAGGAGTTCCCAACCTTGGAGGTGGTAGAGGAGTTTCCATAAGTAAGGGACAGGGTAAACACTCCACAAACATGGAGCTCTGCTGGCCTAAAGACTTCGTGAGAAACTGCCTCTGAGGTTGGGCACTTGAAATATATGTTGTTGTCAGGAGCTTTAGCTTCCTTTGGAGTGAGACCATCAAAGCTGGGTCTGCATCTATGTGACCTGGAGGACATGGTTTCTGATTTTCCAATGAACATGAGGCAGAAGTGCTGAATTCTCTCTTTGTAGGTCCACAGTGGCCACTGGAGGCTAAGTGTCTCCCCGTGTGGACTGTGAAGCCATTTGGTCCTCCTCGACTTTTCGTGGTGTTTCTGGCTGCTGCACTGGGAGTTTGGTATTTGCTTCATGAAATACAAGGACTTCAAAGGGGACACAGTGCTGGAGGGAGTTCTGTCACCTGTGGTGGGTCAGGGTCCTAGGAGAATGCACCAACCAGTCTTCTATCCCACAGAGCTCGCCCCCTTGACCCTAGCAACCTGATTCTGAACATTGCCCTGAAACCTCTCCATATAACAAGATGCCTTTCCATATAAGTGTCTGCCGGCTGCACCATGTCAGTCACAAGCCATTTGGAAGCCAATGTCAGATCCACATGGCCCTACCACAGATGTTTTATCACACTCCTGCACACCACTTCTCTAGGCCCACTACTCAGCAGGCCCCACCTTACTGGCATCTCTGTTCTACACCATTTTCATGAAACCCAGCCAATCAAGGCACTGTCTGGTACACTCCTGATCAGCAACAGGACATCCAAAGGTTCTCCAGTGCCACCTGGTCATGGGAACTTAAGAATTTCATGGTATTTATCTAGCCATTTTTCAAGGATGAAGTTGGAGGCACTGTGGGTTTCCATTCATTCAGGAACCATTAAATGGTGAGGAAGCTCATTTCAATGAAAGCTCTGGAGAACTCTCACAAACAAAGCTTCCCAAAGAGTGGCCAAAAGGTCGCAGGAAGCCAGGCCCATTGAGGTCTACCATGTGAGGTCCATGTGTGTTTTGACTCTCAACCATGGCTGCCAGGTCTGTAAGAATAAAATCATGTGATATCCTGGCTGAGATTCCCAGTGCTCTGTGGAAAGCCAACCTGGGCCTAGATCTCAGTTTCCAAGGGCGACTCTCAAGCGTGGCCTACTAAAATCTCAACACAGTTCATGGCAATACTTCTCTGAGGTCAGTTCCAGAACACAGGCTCCAAGGGGAATCACATCAGAGTTCTCGCCATGGTGGACCCAGTCATCTCTTCCAACCGCCACACAAAGGACCACAATTCCAACCAAAACACTGCCACATGGCCCTCATCTTCTTCCATATACACACTCATCATAACCTCTGGCTGGAGGTTTCCATCAGGGGCGCAGCCCAAGACAGTGTCCACAATAAGCTCCCTTGCCCCTCATTTGCCTAATATCAGGGTGGCCTGGACAGCCTTCCTGTGCACCAGGAGTGATCAAATAGGCCTGCCTTTAATACTGCTCTGCTTCTCCAATTTGAGGCCTACTGACTGCGGGCTATAGATTCTTTGTGTGAATTGGAGTCAGGAGAAAACCCAAGCACCTATGGGCTAGCCTCTGCAGGGCTTTGAAGAACTCATTTGACCCAAAGGATCCCTATGCTCTCTTGATGGAGGTCAGGAACCTTACAGAGGAAGGCGAGAGACTTCATCCAAAATGACTGCTTTTTTGCCATTTTGGCTTTGGATGCACACATGGGATCTTTCTTCAATCCATCAGGTGCTGACAATCTAAGCCACAGCCTCACACAGGGCCAAGAGGCTGATTCAGACCCATCCCTTTGCAAAGCAATGAAGCAAAGAGCCACAGGTGATGCCCATTCATTTCCATTTGAAAACTGTTTTCTTCAGGCTTCACAAAGGGGTGCCCTGAGGCAAAGGCCTTCCTGACATTCAGGGCAACAGAACAATAGGTAAGCAAAAGGCCCAAAGCAGGCTTTCTCCACTGAGACTTTACTGGTCCCACTGATATCTGAGTTTTCTGAGATGCTCACCATTCCTTTCAGCTCTCCAGTACTTGGCCATGTCACAGAGCTTGGAGGTGGTACATATCTTGGACACAAAACCATGAGCCTATTCTGGAGAGTGGCCAGAATGCAGGAAGAAAACAGGAACTTAGGAAGATAGTAGGTGTTGCCCATCCATCAGGCAAGCCGCAGTCCATTCATAAATTGGGCAGGATGAATACTGGGAAGCTTTCTACTAGACAGGACACATCCATTGATGCATTCTCTTTTCTAATGTCTACAACCAGGGACACAGTGAGATACACAAACTTAGAAACACTCGCCTTGTCAAAAGACTTACTGGAAACAGTCCACTCCAAACAAACAAACCGCCTTTCCTACCTATTCTCAGAACATGGGACAAATCCACAAACTCACCCCCACACCCACAAAGGCACCTCCTTCCCCCAAGTAGGTCTGTGACTACCCGGAGTGTTGTCTGACTGCTGGGCCATACTATGTTGCCCCGAAATGGCCTGTCCTGTCTCAGATCTGGCCTCCTTGGCCAACTCTGTGAAGTTGTCAGGAGCCAGTGGTGAGCCACGACCTGCTTTCTCAGGCAAGGCCCTCGTCAGTGCTTTCCTGGCATTTGGCCATCCTCACATCAGTAGGGACCAAGGAAGACTGACTCTGTCCTTGGTAAATCCAAACAAGTGAGCCCACTGGGACTGGGGCTGGGACTGCCTCTGGGTGCCTGGCTTCCTGGATCCCAAGTTCAGAGAGTTCCATCACCAAGGAAGTGAGGTGAGGTCACTTCCTTCAGGAACTGAATGAGGTCACTGCCTGGCAACCACTGTGTCCTAAGAGTTGCTTGCAAGTGTCCCAGGAGATGGAGGCTGCCCCTGCTTCCTGTGACACTTTCACAAGTTAGAATGGAATATCAACCATAGGCACCAAGGAACAGCTCTCCACACAGACCTGGTTTGGTCCATCTTGTCTACATTAAGAAGAGAGAGGCTCATTCAGACACATCCCTTCATCCTGACCAGGTTGTTTGCCATGGAAGTTGACTTTTGCTCTCTCAGGGCCTTCATAGCTGCCTACATCTTCTCCAGGGTTCATTTCTGCATGGACCTTTGAGGTTCTCAGCAGGTGGAAGATCCCCTCCATTCCTGTATTGTAAGACCAACTCTGTCCCTGCTCTTCTGTAAAGTTAGATTGAGGGAACAGTGTCTGGTTAGGGTTAAGAACATGTTCGATTTGGGTTAGGAATCATTCTGCTAGTTGTAGAATGGTATTGGGAACCTGCGATATTTATAATCATATATAGGTGAAATATATGTATGAAAAAGGAAATCTAAGTAAGATTTGAAGGCCAGAAGGGCATTGGGCCCTTGATTGGGATACTTAGCTTTGAATCACATTCTGCACAGATGTCTCAGATAAATTGATATACAATGGCATAGGACCTTGTACCTCGGATGATTGAATGTAGAAGAGAACATCCAGTCAAAAAGGGATAGTAGGTAAGATTAGGAAGCTAGTCGGTAGGTTTAGGAAGAAGAGTGAGTGTAAAATTTGGACCAAAAGTTCTTTAGCAATTGGGTGTCGGTTAGAGAGTGAATGTAAATGTCAGCACATGTGAAGAGTCAGTCACAATGATGAACTGGGGAAAAACATGTAGGAAAGCAGATATCAATAGAGACATTAGGAAATCAGGCAAGGTATAAGTTGAGTGATAGGAATAGACATTTTCAACAGGGTTGAGGTTGAATATGTAATCTTAGGAAGAAACAAGTGTGTAGTCACCAATAGGATTGACATTGGAGAGCATTAGGCAACCAGGAGAAGGAAGTTTTTAGTAATCCATGCTCACTTTCCAATTAGGCTTTGCTACAATCATAAGTGTGACCTTTGCATTTTGTGTCCAGAATATGACAGTGATAAAATGTATATGTAGATCAGGTGACATGAGTACTTCTTCCACCATTGCTGGGAGCAATATGTTGAAGACGTATTAATTAGTATTTGGGGGTACAAATACGTGTACCCTGGGTCTATGAATATAGAGATAATGCATGAATAGACCATACTGTGAATAAATAATATAACTGCTTCCAATTTAAATAATGGATTGAGTTGATATCTGAAAGTATATAGGAAATCTTATATTGACACACAATCATTCATTCCTACCAGTTATACATCTAATGGCAATATTAGGGTTATGGTTTACCCTGAAGGGTGGGTGAGTTTTGCGTCAAAAGTGATTATGGAAATGGAAAATCATGTGTTTGGAAAGAAGTCTCATGAACAAACCAGTCAAGAAACATGGAGGAATACATGTGTTCTGAAGCAGGAAGGGATTGAAAGTGAACCAAATGCCTAGAAATTTTTAAACTTGAGGATGAAATATACATCCTATGATGTGCATCAGCTGAAGAAATAGTAAGGTACCAGTGTTGAATAAAAATGAATGTCAAAATACACATCATGTCCCATAGGAATCTACTTGCATTGATGTTAAACTGGGTCAGTTACTGTAGAAAGATTAGGATTTCTATGCACCATCCACGGAAGTTAGTTTTCAGTACTAGGAATAAAATATGTATTTCAGGTGGATAAATATTTCTGAGAATAATCTTGTGAAAGTCGATTATAAATCCACATATATGAACATGAATGAATTTAGGGAATGTATCATAAGACACATATATTTCATATTTTGAAAAGTCTGGAGAGAGTTTGTGTGTGTGTGTATATATATATATCGATATATACACACACACACAAAACACACACACAGACATTAAAAATTCGAAATATATATGCCATTTGAAATTCATGATGAAATATATATCATCCACAGATCCAAAAATATTTATTTTACTGAACATGGATTTTTGTATCCTGTTGTTCAAGTAGGAAGCTCACCCATAGGTTGAAGTTTCAGTTCCAACAGCGTTTGGGAGGAGTGATCTCTTCTCACAATTTGTATCTGCCAAGTCAGCCACCTCACAAGAATATACGTGGGATACCAGGTAGGATTCTTTATGTGCATGTAAAAATACATGTGCTGAATAGGCTACAGAGAAAGGGAGACAGGAATTCACATATTTGTTAACTTTAAAAACACATGGAGAACTATTTCTATTCAATTGGACTAGATTTATAACACCTACCCTTTATAATGCAAAAGGCAAGTGCAACTATACACCATGCCTCCTCTGAACTGCTTGTATTTCTATTCTGTTTGGGTTCTTTTTCTCCATCATATTAGGACTCATAGTCAGAGTCTAGTAGGGTATGGGTTAGTGTCAGGGAATCAGTATTTCAAGTGGAAAATAGGAAATGAATCCAATGTGTATGCAAATACGTGCTACACAAAAATCTTCCCACTCTCATCCAGAACAATGCCTTGACATGACCTTCGCCCCAAGGAAGAAGCAACTCGAGGGGAAGAGTTAGAAAATCTGTGGATACATATGTGGAATGGAAAATGCTCAGGAGTTCCCAACCTTGGAGGTGGTAGAGGAGTTTCCATAAGTAAGGGACAGGGTAAACACTCCACAAACATGGAGCTCTGCTGGCCTAAAGACTTCGTGAGAAACTGCCTCTGAGGTTGGGCACTTGAAATATATGTTGTTGTCAGGAGCTTTAGCTTCCTTTGGAGTGAGACCATCAAAGCTGGGTCTGCATCTATGTGACCTGGAGGACATGGTTTCTGATTTTCCAATGAACATGAGGCAGAAGTGCTGAATTCTCTCTTTGTAGGTCCACAGTGGCCACTGGAGGCTAAGTGTCTCCCCGTGTGGACTGTGAAGCCATTTGGTCCTCCTCGACTTTTCGTGGTGTTTCTTGCTGCTGCACTGGGAGTTTGGTATTTGCTTCATGAAATACAAGGACTTCAAAGGGGACACAGTGCTGGAGGGAGTTCTGTCACCTGTGGTGGGTCAGGGTCCTAGGAGAATGCACCAACCAGTCTTCTATCCCACAGAGCTCGCCCCCTTGACCCTAGCAACCTGATTCTGAACATTGCCCTGAAACCTCTCCATATAACAAGATGCCTTTCCATATAAGTGTCTGCCGGCTGCACCATGTCAGTCACAAGCCATTTGGAAGCCAATGTCAGATCCACATGGCCCTACCACAGATGTTTTATCACACTCCTGCACACCACTTCTCTAGGCCCACTACTCAGCAGGCCCCACCTTACTGGCATCTCTGTTCTACACCATTTTCATGAAACCCAGCCAATCAAGGCACTGTCTGGTACACTCCTGATCAGCAACAGGACATCCAAAGGTTCTCCAGTGCCACCTGGTCATGGGAACTTAAGAATTTCATGGTATTTATCTAGCCATTTTTCAAGGATGAAGTTGGAGGCACTGTGGGTTTCCATTCATTCAGGAACCATTAAATGGTGAGGAAGCTCATTTCAATGAAAGCTCTGGAGAACTCTCACAAACAAAGCTTCCCAAAGAGTGGCCAAAAGGTCGCAGGAAGCCAGGCCCATTGAGGTCTACCATGTGAGGTCCATGTGTGTTTTGACTCTCAACCATGGCTGCCAGGTCTGTAAGAATAAAATCATGTGATATCCTGGCTGAGATTCCCAGTGCTCTGTGGAAAGCCAACCTGGGCCTAGATCTCAGTTTCCAAGGGCGACTCTCAAGCGTGGCCTACTAAAATCTCAACACAGTTCATGGCAATACTTCTCTGAGGTCAGTTCCAGAACACAGGCTCCAAGGGGAATCACACCAGAGTTCTCGCCATGGTGGACCCAGTCATCTCTTCCAACCGCCACACAAAGGACCACAATTCCAACCAAAACACTGCCACATGGCCCTCATCTTCTTCCATATACACACTCATCATAACCTCTGGCTGGAGGTTTCCATCAGGGGCGCAGCCCAAGACAGTGTCCACAATAAGCTCCCTTGCCCCTCATTTGCCTAATATCAGGGTGGCCTGGACAGCCTTCCTGTGCACCAGGAGTGATCAAATAGGCCTGCCTTTAATACTGCTCTGCTTCTCCAATTTGAGGCCTACTGACTGCGGGCTATAGATTCTTTGTGTGAATTGGAGTCAGGAGAAAACCCAAGCACCTATGGGCTAGCCTCTGCAGGGCTTTGAAGAACTCATTTGACCCAAAGGATCCCTATGCTCTCTTGATGGAGGTCAGGAACCTTACAGAGGAAGGCGAGAGACTTCATCCAAAATGACTGCTTTTTTGCCATTTTGGCTTTGGATGCACACATGGGATCTTTCTTCAATCCATCAGGTGCTGACAATCTAAGCCACAGCCTCACACAGGGCCAAGAGGCTGATTCAGACCCATCCCTTTCCAAAGCAATGAAGCAAAGAGCCACAGGTGATGCCCATTCATTTCCATTTGAAAACTGTTTTCTTGAGGCTTCACAAAGGGGTGCCCTGAGGCAAAGGCCTTCCTGACATTCAGGGCAACAGAACAATAGGTAAGCAAAAGGCCCAAAGCAGGCTTTCTCCACTGAGACTTTACTGGTCCCACTGATATCTGAGTTTTCTGAGATGCTCACCATTCCTTTCAGCTCTCCAGTACTTGGCCATGTCACAGAGCTTGGAGGTGGTACATATCTTGGACACAAAACCATGAGCCTATTCTGGAGAGTGGCCAGAATGCAGGAAGAAAACAGGAACTTAGGAAGATAGTAGGTGTTGCCCATCCATCAGGCAAGCCGCAGTCCATTCATAAATTGGGCAGGATGAATACTGGGAAGCTTTCTACTAGACAGGACACATCCATTGATGCATTCTCTTTTCTAATGTCTACAACCAGGGACACAGTGAGATACACAAACTTAGAAACACTCGCCTTGTCAAAAGACTTACTGGAAACAGTCCACTCCAAACAAACAAACCGCCTTTCCTACCTATTCTCAGAACATGAGAGAAATTCACAAACTCACCCCCACACCCACAAAGGCACCTCCTTCCCCCAAGTAGGTCTGTGACTACCCGGAGTGTTGTCTGACTGCTGGGCCATACTATGTTGCCCCGAAATGGCCTGTCCTGTCTCAGATCTGGCCTCCTTGGCCAACTCTGTGAAGTTGTCAGGAGCCAGTGGTGAGCCATGACCTGCTTTCTCAGGCAAGGCCCTCGTCAGTGCTTTCCTGGCATTTGGCCATCCTCACATCAGTAGGGACCAAGGAAGACTGACTCTGTCCTTGGTAAATCCAAACAAGTGAGCCCACTGGGACTGGGACTGGGACTGCCTCTGGGTGCCTGGCTTCCTGGATCCCAAGTTCAGAGAGTTCCATCACCAAGGAAGTGAGGTGAGGTCACTTCCTTCAGGAACTGAATGAGGTCACTGCCTGGCAACCACTGTGTCCTAAGAGTTGCTTGCAAGTGTCCCAGGAGATGGAGGCTGCCCCTGCTTCCTGTGACACTTTCACAAGTTAGAATGGAATATCAACCATAGGCACCAAGGAACAGCTCTCCACACAGACCTGGTTTGGTCCATCTTGTCTACATTAAGAAGAGAGAGGCTCATTCAGACACATCCCTTCATCCTGACCAGGTTGTTTGCCATGGAAGTTGACTTTTGCTCTCTCAGGGCCTTCATAGCTGCCTACATCTTCTCCAGGGTTCATTTCTGCATGGACCTTTGAGGTTCTCAGCAGGTGGAAGATCCCCTCCATTCCTGTATTGTAAGACCAACTCTGTCCCTGCTCTTCTGTAAAGTTAGATTGAGGGAACAGTGTCTGGTTAGGGTTAAGAACATGTTCGATTTGGGTTAGGAATCATTCTGCTAGTTGTAGAATGGTATTGGGAACCTGCGATATTTATAATCATATATAGGTGAAATATATGTATGAAAAAGGAAATCTAAGTAAGATTTGAAGGCCAGAAGGGCATTGGGCCCTTGATTGGGATACTTAGCTTTGAATCACATTCTGCACAGATGTCTCAGATAAATTGATATACAATGGCATAGGACCTTGTACCTCGGATGATTGAATGTAGAAGAGAACATCCAGTCAAAAAGGGATAGTAGGTAAGATTAGGAAGCTAGTCGGTAGGTTTAGGAAGAAGAGTGAGTGTAAAATTTGGACCAAAAGTTCTTTAGCAATTGGGTGTCGGTTAGAGAGTGAATGTAAATGTCAGCACATGTGAAGAGTCAGTCACAATGATGAACTGGGGAAAAACATGTAGGAAAGCAGATATCAATAGAGACATTAGGAAATCAGGCAAGGTATAAGTTGAGTGATAGGAATAGACATTTTCAACAGGGTTGAGGTTGAATATGTAATCTTAGGAAGAAACAAGTGTGTAGTCACCAATAGGATTGACATTGGAGAGCATTAGGCAACCAGGAGAAGGAAGTTTTTAGTAATCCATGCTCACTTTCCAATTAGGCTTTGCTACAATCATAAGTGTGACCTTTGCATTTTGTGTCCAGAATATGACAGTGATAAAATGTATATGTAGATCAGGTGACATGAGTACTTCTTCCACCATTGCTGGGAGCAATATGTTGAAGACGTATTAATTAGTATTTGGGGGTACAAATACGTGTACCCTGGGTCTATGAATATAGAGATAATGCATGAATAGACCATACTGTGAATAAATAATATAACTGCTTCCAATTTAAATAATGGATTGAGTTGATATCTGAAAGTATATAGGAAATCTTATATTGACACACAATCATTCATTCCTACCAGTTATACATCTAATGGCAATATTAGGGTTATGGTTTACCCTGAAGGGTGGGTGAGTTTTGCGTCAAAAGTGATTATGGAAATGGAAAATCATGTGTTTGGAAAGAAGTCTCATGAACAAACCAGTCAAGAAACATGGAGGAATACATGTGTTCTGAAGCAGGAAGGGATTGAAAGTGAACCAAATGCCTAGAAATTTTTAAACTTGAGGATGAAATATACATCCTATGATGTGCATCAGCTGAAGAAATAGTAAGGTACCAGTGTTGAATAAAAATGAATGTCAAAATACACATCATGTCCCATAGGAATCTACTTGCATTGATGTTAAACTGGGTCAGTTACTGTAGAAAGATTAGGATTTCTATGCACCATCCACGGAAGTTAGTTTTCAGTACTAGGAATAAAATATGTATTTCAGGTGGATAAATATTTCTGAGAATAATCTTGTGAAAGTCGATTATAAATCCACATATATGAACATGAATGAATTTAGGGAATGTATCATAAGACACATATATTTCATATTTTGAAAAGTCTGGAGAGAGTTTGTGTGTGTGTGTATATATATATATCGATATATACACACACACACAAAACACACACACAGACATTAAAAATTCGAAATATATATGCCATTTGAAATTCATGATGAAATATATATCATCCACAGATCCAAAAATATTTATTTTACTGAACATGGATTTTTGTATCCTGTTGTTCAAGTAGGAAGCTCACCCATAGGTTGAAGTTTCAGTTCCAACAGCGTTTGGGAGGAGTGATCTCTTCTCACAATTTGTATCTGCCAAGTCAGCCACCTCACAAGAATATACGTGGGATACCAGGTAGGATTCTTTATGTGCATGTAAAAATACATGTGCTGAATAGGCTACAGAGAAAGGGAGACAGGAATTCACATATTTGTTAACTTTAAAAACACATGGAGAACTATTTCTATTCAATTGGACTAGATTTATAACACCTACCCTTTATAATGCAAAAGGCAAGTGCAACTATACACCATGCCTCCTCTGAACTGCTTGTATTTCTATTCTGTTTGGGTTCTTTTTCTCCATCATATTAGGACTCATAGTCAGAGTCTAGTAGGGTATGGGTTAGTGTCAGGGAATCAGTATTTCAAGTGGAAAATAGGAAATGAATCCAATGTGTATGCAAATACGTGCTACACAAAAATCTTCCCACTCTCATCCAGAACAATGCCTTGACATGACCTTCGCCCCAAGGAAGAAGCAACTCGAGGGGAAGAGTTAGAAAATCTGTGGATACATATGTGGAATGGAAAATGCTCAGGAGTTCCCAACCTTGGAGGTGGTAGAGGAGTTTCCATAAGTAAGGGACAGGGTAAACACTCCACAAACATGGAGCTCTGCTGGCCTAAAGACTTCGTGAGAAACTGCCTCTGAGGTTGGGCACTTGAAATATATGTTGTTGTCAGGAGCTTTAGCTTCCTTTGGAGTGAGACCATCAAAGCTGGGTCTGCATCTATGTGACCTGGAGGACATGGTTTCTGATTTTCCAATGAACATGAGGCAGAAGTGCTGAATTCTCTCTTTGTAGGTCCACAGTGGCCACTGGAGGCTAAGTGTCTCCCCGTGTGGACTGTGAAGCCATTTGGTCCTCCTCGACTTTTCGTGGTGTTTCTTGCTGCTGCACTGGGAGTTTGGTATTTGCTTCATGAAATACAAGGACTTCAAAGGGGACACAGTGCTGGAGGGAGTTCTGTCACCTGTGGTGGGTCAGGGTCCTAGGAGAATGCACCAACCAGTCTTCTATCCCACAGAGCTCGCCCCCTTGACCCTAGCAACCTGATTCTGAACATTGCCCTGAAACCTCTCCATATAACAAGATGCCTTTCCATATAAGTGTCTGCCGGCTGCACCATGTCAGTCACAAGCCATTTGGAAGCCAATGTCAGATCCACATGGCCCTACCACAGATGTTTTATCACACTCCTGCACACCACTTCTCTAGGCCCACTACTCAGCAGGCCCCACCTTACTGGCATCTCTGTTCTACACCATTTTCATGAAACCCAGCCAATCAAGGCACTGTCTGGTACACTCCTGATCAGCAACAGGACATCCAAAGGTTCTCCAGTGCCACCTGGTCATGGGAACTTAAGAATTTCATGGTATTTATCTAGCCATTTTTCAAGGATGAAGTTGGAGGCACTGTGGGTTTCCATTCATTCAGGAACCATTAAATGGTGAGGAAGCTCATTTCAATGAAAGCTCTGGAGAACTCTCACAAACAAAGCTTCCCAAAGAGTGGCCAAAAGGTCGCAGGAAGCCAGGCCCATTGAGGTCTACCATGTGAGGTCCATGTGTGTTTTGACTCTCAACCATGGCTGCCAGGTCTGTAAGAATAAAATCATGTGATATCCTGGCTGAGATTCCCAGTGCTCTGTGGAAAGCCAACCTGGGCCTAGATCTCAGTTTCCAAGGGCGACTCTCATGCGTGGCCTACTAAAATCTCAACACAGTTCATGGCAATACTTCTCTGAGGTCAGTTCCAGAACACAGGCTCCAAGGGGAATCACACCAGAGTTCTCGCCATGGTGGACCCAGTCATCTCTTCCAACCGCCACACAAAGGACCACAATTCCAACCAAAACACTGCCACATGGCCCTCATCTTCTTCCATATACACACTCATCATAACCTCTGGCTGGAGGTTTCCATCAGGGGCGCAGCCCAAGACAGTGTCCACAATAAGCTCCCTTGCCCCTCATTTGCCTAATATCAGGGTGGCCTGGACAGCCTTCCTGTGCACCAGGAGTGATCAAATAGGCCTGCCTTTAATACTGCTCTGCTTCTCCAATTTGAGGCCTACTGACTGCGGGCTATAGATTCTTTGTGTGAATTGGAGTCAGGAGAAAACCCAAGCACCTATGGGCTAGCCTCTGCAGGGCTTTGAAGAACTCATTTGACCCAAAGGATCCCTATGCTCTCTTGATGGAGGTCAGGAACCTTACAGAGGAAGGCGAGAGACTTCATCCAAAATGACTGCTTTTTTGCCATTTTGGCTTTGGATGCACACATGGGATCTTTCTTCAATCCATCAGGTGCTGACAGTCTAAGCCACAGCCTCACACAGGGCCAAGAGGCTGATTCAGACCCATCCCTTTGCAAAGCAATGAAGCAAAGAGCCACAGGTGATGCCCATTCATTTCCATTTGAAAACTGTTTTCTTGAGGCTTCACAAAGGGGTGCCCTGAGGCAAAGGCCTTCCTGACATTCAGGGCAACAGAACAATAGGTAAGCAAAAGGCCCAAAGCAGGCTTTCTCCACTGAGACTTTACTGGTCCCACTGATATCTGAGTTTTCTGAGATGCTCACCATTCCTTTCAGCTCTCCAGTACTTGGCCATGTCACAGAGCTTGGAGGTGGTACATATCTTGGACACAAAACCATGAGCCTATTCTGGAGAGTGGCCAGAATGCAGGAAGAAAACAGGAACTTAGGAAGATAGTAGGTGTTGCCCATCCATCAGGCAAGCCGCAGTCCATTCATAAATTGGGCAGGATGAATACTGGGAAGCTTTCTACTAGACAGGACACATCCATTGATGCATTCTCTTTTCTAATGTCTACAACCAGGGACACAGTGAGATACACAAACTTAGAAACACTCGCCTTGTCAAAAGACTTACTGGAAACAGTCCACTCCAAACAAACAAACCGCCTTTCCTACCTATTCTCAGAACATGAGAGAAATCCACAAACTCACCCCCACACCCACAAAGGCACCTCCTTCCCCCAAGTAGGTCTGTGACTACCCGGAGTGTTGTCTGACTGCTGGGCCATACTATGTTGCCCCGAAATGGCCTGTCCTGTCTCAGATCTGGCCTCCTTGGCCAACTCTGTGAAGTTGTCAGGAGCCAGTGGTGAGCCACGACCTGCTTTCTCAGGCAAGGCCCTCGTCAGTGCTTTCCTGGCATTTGGCCATCCTCACATCAGTAGGGACCAAGGAAGACTGACTCTGTCCTTGGTATATCCAAACAAGTGAGCCCACTGGGACTGGGACTGGGACTGCCTCTGGGTGCCTGGCTTCCTGGATCCCAAGTTCAGAGAGTTCCATCACCAAGGAAGTGAGGTGAGGTCACTTCCTTCAGGAACTGAATGAGGTCACTGCCTGGCAACCACTGTGTCCTAAGAGTTGCTTGCAAGTGTCCCAGGAGATGGAGGCTGCCCCTGCTTCCTGTGACACTTTCACAAGTTAGAATGGAATATCAACCATAGGCACCAAGGAACAGCTCTCCACACAGACCTGGTTTGGTCCATCTTGTCTACATTAAGAAGAGAGAGGCTCATTCAGACACATCCCTTCATCCTGACCAGGTTGTTTGCCATGGAAGTTGACTTTTGCTCTCTCAGGGCCTTCATAGCTGCCTACATCTTCTCCAGGGTTCATTTCTGCATGGACCTTTGAGGTTCTCAGCAGGTGGAAGATCCCCTCCATTCCTGTATTGTAAGACCAACTCTGTCCCTGCTCTTCTGTAAAGTTAGATTGAGGGAACAGTGTCTGGTTAGGGTTAAGAACATGTTCGATTTGGGTTAGGAATCATTCTGCTAGTTGTAGAATGGTATTGGGAACCTGCGATATTTATAATCATATATAGGTGAAATATATGTATGAAAAAGGAAATCTAAGTAAGATTTGAAGGCCAGAAGGGCATTGGGCCCTTGATTGGGATACTTAGCTTTGAATCACATTCTGCACAGATGTCTCAGATAAATTGATATACAATGGCATAGGACCTTGTACCTCGGATGATTGAATGTAGAAGAGAACATCCAGTCAAAAAGGGATAGTAGGTAAGATTAGGAAGCTAGTCGGTAGGTTTAGGAAGAAGAGTGAGTGTAAAATTTGGACCAAAAGTTCTTTAGCAATTGGGTGTCGGTTAGAGAGTGAATGTAAATGTCAGCACATGTGAAGAGTCAGTCACAATGATGAACTGGGGAAAAACATGTAGGAAAGCAGATATCAATAGAGACATTAGGAAATCAGGCAAGGTATAAGTTGAGTGATAGGAATAGACATTTTCAACAGGGTTGAGGTTGAATATGTAATCTTAGGAAGAAACAAGTGTGTAGTCACCAATAGGATTGACATTGGAGAGCATTAGGCAACCAGGAGAAGGAAGTTTTTAGTAATCCATGCTCACTTTCCAATTAGGCTTTGCTACAATCATAAGTGTGACCTTTGCATTTTGTGTCCAGAATATGACAGTGATAAAATGTATATGTAGATCAGGTGACATGAGTACTTCTTCCACCATTGCTGGGAGCAATATGTTGAAGACGTATTAATTAGTATTTGGGGGTACAAATACGTGTACCCTGGGTCTATGAATATAGAGATAATGCATGAATAGACCATACTGTGAATAAATAATATAACTGCTTCCAATTTAAATAATGGATTGAGTTGATATCTGAAAGTATATAGGAAATCTTATATTGACACACAATCATTCATTCCTACCAGTTATACATCTAATGGCAATATTAGGGTTATGGTTTACCCTGAAGGGTGGGTGAGTTTTGCGTCAAAAGTGATTATGGAAATGGAAAATCATGTGTTTGGAAAGAAGTCTCATGAACAAACCAGTCAAGAAACATGGAGGAATACATGTGTTCTGAAGCAGGAAGGGATTGAAAGTGAACCAAATGCCTAGAAATTTTTAAACTTGAGGATGAAATATACATCCTATGATGTGCATCAGCTGAAGAAATAGTAAGGTACCAGTGTTGAATAAAAATGAATGTCAAAATACACATCATGTCCCATAGGAATCTACTTGCATTGATGTTAAACTGGGTCAGTTACTGTAGAAAGATTAGGATTTCTATGCACCATCCACGGAAGTTAGTTTTCAGTACTAGGAATAAAATATGTATTTCAGGTGGATAAATATTTCTGAGAATAATCTTGTGAAAGTCGATTATAAATCCACATATATGAACATGAATGAATTTAGGGAATGTATCATAAGACACATATATTTCATATTTTGAAAAGTCTGGAGAGAGTTTGTGTGTGTGTGTATATATATATATCGATATATACACACACACACAAAACACACACACAGACATTAAAAATTCGAAATATATATGCCATTTGAAATTCATGATGAAATATATATCATCCACAGATCCAAAAATATTTATTTTACTGAACATGGATTTTTGTATCCTGTTGTTCAAGTAGGAAGCTCACCCATAGGTTGAAGTTTCAGTTCCAACAGCGTTTGGGAGGAGTGATCTCTTCTCACAATTTGTATCTGCCAAGTCAGCCACCTCACAAGAATATACGTGGGATACCAGGTAGGATTCTTTATGTGCATGTAAAAATACATGTGCTGAATAGGCTACAGAGAAAGGGAGACAGGAATTCACATATTTGTTAACTTTAAAAACACATGGAGAACTATTTCTATTCAATTGGACTAGATTTATAACACCTACCCTTTATAATGCAAAAGGCAAGTGCAACTATACACCATGCCTCCTCTGAACTGCTTGTATTTCTATTCTGTTTGGGTTCTTTTTCTCCATCATATTAGGACTCATAGTCAGAGTCTAGTAGGGTATGGGTTAGTGTCAGGGAATCAGTATTTCAAGTGGAAAATAGGAAATGAATCCAATGTGTATGCAAATATGTGCTACACAAAAATCTTCCCACTCTCATCCAGAACAATGCCTTGACATGACCTTCGCCCCAAGGAAGAAGCAACTCGAGGGGAAGAGTTAGAAAATCTGTGGATACATATGTGGAATGGAAAATGCTCAGGAGTTCCCAACCTTGGAGGTGGTAGAGGAGTTTCCATAAGTAAGGGACAGGGTAAACACTCCACAAACATGGAGCTCTGCTGGCCTAAAGACTTCGTGAGAAACTGCCTCTGAGGTTGGGCACTTGAAATATATGTTGTTGTCAGGAGCTTTAGCTTCCTTTGGAGTGAGACCATCAAAGCTGGGTCTGCATCTATGTGACCTGGAGGACATGGTTTCTGATTTTCCAATGAACATGAGGCAGAAGTGCTGAATTCTCTCTTTGTAGGTCCACAGTGGCCACTGGAGGCTAAGTGTCTCCCCGTGTGGACTGTGAAGCCATTTGGTCCTCCTCGACTTTTCGTGGTGTTTCTTGCTGCTGCACTGGGAGTTTGGTATTTGCTTCATGAAATACAAGGACTTCAAAGGGGACACAGTGCTGGAGGGAGTTCTGTCACCTGTGGTGGGTCAGGGTCCTAGGAGAATGCACCAACCAGTCTTCTATCCCACAGAGCTCGCCCCCTTGACCCTAGCAACCTGATTCTGAACATTGCCCTGAAACCTCTCCATATAACAAGATGCCTTTCCATATAAGTGTCTGCCGGCTGCACCATGTCAGTCACAAGCCATTTGGAAGCCAATGTCAGATCCACATGGCCCTACCACAGATGTTTTATCACACTCCTGCACACCACTTCTCTAGGCCCACTACTCAGCAGGCCCCACCTTACTGGCATCTCTGTTCTACACCATTTTCATGAAACCCAGCCAATCAAGGCACTGTCTGGTACACTCCTGATCAGCAACAGGACATCCAAAGGTTCTCCAGTGCCACCTGGTCATGGGAACTTAAGAATTTCATGGTATTTATCTAGCCATTTTTCAAGGATGAAGTTGGAGGCACTGTGGGTTTCCATTCATTCAGGAACCATTAAATGGTGAGGAAGCTCATTTCAATGAAAGCTCTGGAGAACTCTCACAAACAAAGCTTCCCAAAGAGTGGCCAAAAGGTCGCAGGAAGCCAGGCCCATTGAGGTCTACCATGTGAGGTCCATGTGTGTTTTGACTCTCAACCATGGCTGCCAGGTCTGTAAGAATAAAATCATGTGATATCCTGGCTGAGATTCCCAGTGCTCTGTGGAAAGCCAACCTGGGCCTAGATCTCAGTTTCCAAGGGCGACTCTCATGCGTGGCCTACTAAAATCTCAACACAGTTCATGGCAATACTTCTCTGAGGTCAGTTCCAGAACACAGGCTCCAAGGGGAATCACACCAGAGTTCTCGCCATGGTGGACCCAGTCATCTCTTCCAACCGCCACACAAAGGACCACAATTCCAACCAAAACACTGCCACATGGCCCTCATCTTCTTCCATATACACACTCATCATAACCTCTGGCTGGAGGTTTCCATCAGGGGCGCAGCCCAAGACAGTGTCCACAATAAGCTCCCTTGCCCCTCATTTGCCTAATATCAGGGTGGCCTGGACAGCCTTCCTGTGCACCAGGAGTGATCAAATAGGCCTGCCTTTAATACTGCTCTGCTTCTCCAATTTGAGGCCTACTGACTGCGGGCTATAGATTCTTTGTGTGAATTGGAGTCAGGAGAAAACCCAAGCACCTATGGGCTAGCCTCTGCAGGGCTTTGAAGAACTCATTTGACCCAAAGGATCCCTATGCTCTCTTGATGGAGGTCAGGAACCTTACAGAGGAAGGCGAGAGACTTCATCCAAAATGACTGCTTTTTTGCCATTTTGGCTTTGGATGCACACATGGGATCTTTCTTCAATCCATCAGGTGCTGACAGTCTAAGCCACAGCCTCACACAGGGCCAAGAGGCTGATTCAGACCCATCCCTTTGCAAAGCAATGAAGCAAAGAGCCACAGGTGATGCCCATTCATTTCCATTTGAAAACTGTTTTCTTGAGGCTTCACAAAGGGGTGCCCTGAGGCAAAGGCCTTCCTGACATTCAGGGCAACAGAAGAATAGGTAAGCAAAAGGCCCAAAGCAGGCTTTCTCCACTGAGACTTTACTGGTCCCACTGATATCTGAGTTTTCTGAGATGCTCACCATTCCTTTCAGCTCTCCAGTACTTGGCCATGTCACAGAGCTTGGAGGTGGTACATATCTTGGACACAAAACCATGAGCCTATTCTGGAGAGTGGCCAGAATGCAGGAAGAAAACAGGAACTTAGGAAGATAGTAGGTGTTGCCCATCCATCAGGCAAGCCGCAGTCCATTCATAAATTGGGCAGGATGAATACTGGGAAGCTTTCTACTAGACAGGACACATCCATTGATGCATTCTCTTTTCTAATGTCTACAACCAGGGACACAGTGAGATACACAAACTTAGAAACACTCGCCTTGTCAAAAGACTTACTGGAAACAGTCCACTCCAAACAAACAAACCGCCTTTCCTACCTATTCTCAGAACATGAGAGAAATCCACAAACTCACCCCCACACCCACAAAGGCACCTCCTTCCCCCAAGTAGGTCTGTGACTACCCGGAGTGTTGTCTGACTGCTGGGCCATACTATGTTGCCCCGAAATGGCCTGTCCTGTCTCAGATCTGGCCTCCTTGGCCAACTCTGTGAAGTTGTCAGGAGCCAGTGGTGAGCCACGACCTGCTTTCTCAGGCAAGGCCCTCGTCAGTGCTTTCCTGGCATTTGGCCATCCTCACATCAGTAGGGACCAAGGAAGACTGACTCTGTCCTTGGTATATCCAAACAAGTGAGCCCACTGGGACTGGGACTGGGACTGCCTCTGGGTGCCTGGCTTCCTGGATCCCAAGTTCAGAGAGTTCCATCACCAAGGAAGTGAGGTGAGGTCACTTCCTTCAGGAACTGAATGAGGTCACTGCCTGGCAACCACTGTGTCCTAAGAGTTGCTTGCAAGTGTCCCAGGAGATGGAGGCTGCCCCTGCTTCCTGTGACACTTTCACAAGTTAGAATGGAATATCAACCATAGGCACCAAGGAACAGCTCTCCACACAGACCTGGTTTGGTCCATCTTGTCTACATTAAGAAGAGAGAGGCTCATTCAGACACATCCCTTCATCCTGACCAGGTTGTTTGCCATGGAAGTTGACTTTTGCTCTCTCAGGGCCTTCATAGCTGCCTACATCTTCTCCAGGGTTCATTTCTGCATGGACCTTTGAGGTTCTCAGCAGGTGGAAGATCCCCTCCATTCCTGTATTGTAAGACCAACTCTGTCCCTGCTCTTCTGTAAAGTTAGATTGAGGGAACAGTGTCTGGTTAGGGTTAAGAACATGTTCGATTTGGGTTAGGAATCATTCTGCTAGTTGTAGAATGGTATTGGGAACCTGCGATATTTATAATCATATATAGGTGAAATATATGTATGAAAAAGGAAATCTAAGTAAGATTTGAAGGCCAGAAGGGCATTGGGCCCTTGATTGGGATACTTAGCTTTGAATCACATTCTGCACAGATGTCTCAGATAAATTGATATACAATGGCATAGGACCTTGTACCTCGGATGATTGAATGTAGAAGAGAACATCCAGTCAAAAAGGGATAGTAGGTAAGATTAGGAAGCTAGTCGGTAGGTTTAGGAAGAAGAGTGAGTGTAAAATTTGGACCAAAAGTTCTTTAGCAATTGGGTGTCGGTTAGAGAGTGAATGTAAATGTCAGCACATGTGAAGAGTCAGTCACAATGATGAACTGGGGAAAAACATGTAGGAAAGCAGATATCAATAGAGACATTAGGAAATCAGGCAAGGTATAAGTTGAGTGATAGGAATAGACATTTTCAACAGGGTTGAGGTTGAATATGTAATCTTAGGAAGAAACAAGTGTGTAGTCACCAATAGGATTGACATTGGAGAGCATTAGGCAACCAGGAGAAGGAAGTTTTTAGTAATCCATGCTCACTTTCCAATTAGGCTTTGCTACAATCATAAGTGTGACCTTTGCATTTTGTGTCCAGAATATGACAGTGATAAAATGTATATGTAGATCAGGTGACATGAGTACTTCTTCCACCATTGCTGGGAGCAATATGTTGAAGACGTATTAATTAGTATTTGGGGGTACAAATACGTGTACCCTGGGTCTATGAATATAGAGATAATGCATGAATAGACCATACTGTGAATAAATAATATAACTGCTTCCAATTTAAATAATGGATTGAGTTGATATCTGAAAGTATATAGGAAATCTTATATTGACACACAATCATTCATTCCTACCAGTTATACATCTAATGGCAATATTAGGGTTATGGTTTACCCTGAAGGGTGTGTGAGTTTTGCTTCAAAAGTGATTATGGAAATGGAAAATCATGTGTTTGGAAAGAAGTCTCATGAACAAACCAGTCAAGAAACATGGAGGAATACATGTGTTCTGAAGCAGGAAGGGATTGAAAGTGAACCAAATGCCTAGAAATTTTTAAACTTGAGGATGAAATATACATCCTATGATGTGCATCAGCTGAAGAAATAGTAAGGTACCAGTGTTGAATAAAAATGAATGTCAAAATACACATCATGTCCCATAGGAATCTACTTGCATTGATGTTAAACTGGGTCAGTTACTGTAGAAAGATTAGGATTTCTATGCACCATCCACGGAAGTTAGTTTTCAGTACTAGGAATAAAATATGTATTTCAGGTGGATAAATATTTCTGAGAATAATCTTGTGAAAGTCGATTATAAATCCACATATATGAACATGAATGAATTTAGGGAATGTATCATAAGACACATATATTTCATATTTTGAAAAGTCTGGAGAGAGTTTGTGTGTGTGTGTATATATATATATCGATATATACACACACACACAAAACACACACACAGACATTAAAAATTCGAAATATATATGCCATTTGAAATTCATGATGAAATATATATCATCCACAGATCCAAAAATATTTATTTTACTGAACATGGATTTTTGTATCCTGTTGTTCAAGTAGGAAGCTCACCCATAGGTTGAAGTTTCAGTTCCAACAGCGTTTGGGAGGAGTGATCTCTTCTCACAATTTGTATCTGCCAAGTCAGCCACCTCACAAGAATATACGTGGGATACCAGGTAGGATTCTTTATGTGCATGTAAAAATACATGTGCTGAATAGGCTACAGAGAAAGGGAGACAGGAATTCACATATTTGTTAACTTTAAAAACACATGGAGAACTATTTCTATTCAATTGGACTAGATTTATAACACCTACCCTTTATAATGCAAAAGGCAAGTGCAACTATACACCATGCCTCCTCTGAACTGCTTGTATTTCTATTCTGTTTGGGTTCTTTTTCTCCATCATATTAGGACTCATAGTCAGAGTCTAGTAGGGTATGGGTTAGTGTCAGGGAATCAGTATTTCAAGTGGAAAATAGGAAATGAATCCAATGTGTATGCAAATACGTGCTACACAAAAATCTTCCCACTCTCATCCAGAACAATGCCTTGACATGACCTTCGCCCCAAGGAAGAAGCAACTCGAGGGGAAGAGTTAGAAAATCTGTGGATACATATGTGGAATGGAAAATGCTCAGGAGTTCCCAACCTTGGAGGTGGTAGAGGAGTTTCCATAAGTAAGGGACAGGGTAAACACTCCACAAACATGGAGCTCTGCTGGCCTAAAGACTTCGTGAGAAACTGCCTCTGAGGTTGGGCACTTGAAATATATGTTGTTGTCAGGAGCTTTAGCTTCCTTTGGAGTGAGACCATCAAAGCTGGGTCTGCATCTATGTGACCTGGAGGACATGGTTTCTGATTTTCCAATGAACATGAGGCAGAAGTGCTGAATTCTCTCTTTGTAGGTCCACAGTGGCCACTGGAGGCTAAGTGTCTCCCCGTGTGGACTGTGAAGCCATTTGGTCCTCCTCGACTTTTCGTGGTGTTTCTTGCTGCTGCACTGGGAGTTTGGTATTTGCTTCATGAAATACAAGGACTTCAAAGGGGACACAGTGCTGGAGGGAGTTCTGTCACCTGTGGTGGGTCAGGGTCCTAGGAGAATGCACCAACCAGTCTTCTATCCCACAGAGCTCGCCCCCTTGACCCTAGCAACCTGATTCTGAACATTGCCCTGAAACCTCTCCATATAACAAGATGCCTTTCCATATAAGTGTCTGCCGGCTGCACCATGTCAGTCACAAGCCATTTGGAAGCCAATGTCAGATCCACATGGCCCTACCACAGATGTTTTATCACACTCCTGCACACCACTTCTCTAGGCCCACTACTCAGCAGGCCCCACCTTACTGGCATCTCTGTTCTACACCATTTTCATGAAACCCAGCCAATCAAGGCACTGTCTGGTACACTCCTGATCAGCAACAGGACATCCAAAGGTTCTCCAGTGCCACCTGGTCATGGGAACTTAAGAATTTCATGGTATTTATCTAGCCATTTTTCAAGGATGAAGTTGGAGGCACTGTGGGTTTCCATTCATTCAGGAACCATTAAATGGTGAGGAAGCTCATTTCAATGAAAGCTCTGGAGAACTCTCACAAACAAAGCTTCCCAAAGAGTGGCCAAAAGGTCGCAGGAAGCCAGGCCCATTGAGGTCTACCATGTGAGGTCCATGTGTGTTTTGACTCTCAACCATGGCTGCCAGGTCTGTAAGAATAAAATCATGTGATATCCTGGCTGAGATTCCCAGTGCTCTGTGGAAAGCCAACCTGGGCCTAGATCTCAGTTTCCAAGGGCGACTCTCATGCGTGGCCTACTAAAATCTCAACACAGTTCATGGCAATACTTCTCTGAGGTCAGTTCCAGAACACAGGCTCCAAGGGGAATCACACCAGAGTTCTCGCCATGGTGGACCCAGTCATCTCTTCCAACCGCCACACAAAGGACCACAATTCCAACCAAAACACTGCCACATGGCCCTCATCTTCTTCCATATACACACTCATCATAACCTCTGGCTGGAGGTTTCCATCAGGGGCGCAGCCCAAGACAGTGTCCACAATAAGCTCCCTTGCCCCTCATTTGCCTAATATCAGGGTGGCCTGGACAGCCTTCCTGTGCACCAGGAGTGATCAAATAGGCCTGCCTTTAATACTGCTCTGCTTCTCCAATTTGAGGCCTACTGACTGCGGGCTATAGATTCTTTGTGTGAATTGGAGTCAGGAGAAAACCCAAGCACCTATGGGCTAGCCTCTGCAGGGCTTTGAAGAACTCATTTGACCCAAAGGATCCCTATGCTCTCTTGATGGAGGTCAGGAACCTTACAGAGGAAGGCGAGAGACTTCATCCAAAATGACTGCTTTTTTGCCATTTTGGCTTTGGATGCACACATTTGATCTTTCTTCAATCCATCAGGTGCTGACAATCTAAGCCACAGCCTCACACAGGGCCAAGAGGCTGATTCAGACCCATCCCTTTGCAAAGCAATGAAGCAAAGAGCCACAGGTGATGCCCATTCATTTCCATTTGAAAACTGTTTTCTTGAGGCTTCACAAAGGGGTGCCCTGAGGCAAAGGCCTTCCTGACATTCAGGGCAACAGAACAATAGGTAAGCAAAAGGCCCAAAGCAGGCTTTCTCCACTGAGACTTTACTGGTCCCACTGATATCTGAGTTTTCTGAGATGCTCACCATTCCTTTCAGCTCTCCAGTACTTGGCCATGTCACAGAGCTTGGAGGTGGTACATATCTTGGACACAAAACCATGAGCCTATTCTGGAGAGTGGCCAGAATGCAGGAAGAAAACAGGAACTTAGGAAGATAGTAGGTGTTGCCCATCCATCAGGCAAGCCGCAGTCCATTCATAAATTGGGCAGGATGAATACTGGGAAGCTTTCTACTAGACAGGACACATCCATTGATGCATTCTCTTTTCTAATGTCTACAACCAGGGACACAGTGAGATACACAAACTTAGAAACACTCGCCTTGTCAAAAGACTTACTGGAAACAGTCCACTCCAAACAAACAAACCGCCTTTCCTACCTATTCTCAGAACATGAGAGAAATCCACAAACTCACCCCCACACCCACAAAGGCACCTCCTTCCCCCAAGTAGGTCTGTGACTACCCGGAGTGTTGTCTGACTGCTGGGCCATACTATGTTGCCCCGAAATGGCCTGTCCTGTCTCAGATCTGGCCTCCTTGGCCAACTCTGTGAAGTTGTCAGGAGCCAGTGGTGAGCCACGACCTGCTTTCTCAGGCAAGGCCCTCGTCAGTGCTTTCCTGGCATTTGGCCATCCTCACATCAGTAGGGACCAAGGAAGACTGACTCTGTCCTTGGTAAATCCAAACAAGTGAGCCCACTGGGACTGGGGCTGGGACTGCCTCTGGGTGCCTGGCTTCCTGGATCCCAAGTTCAGAGAGTTCCATCACCAAGGAAGTGAGGTGAGGTCACTTCCTTCAGGAACTGAATGAGGTCACTGCCTGGCAACCACTGTGTCCTAAGAGTTGCTTGCAAGTGTCCCAGGAGATGGAGGCTGCCCCTGCTTCCTGTGACACTTTCACAAGTTAGAATGGAATATCAACCATAGGCACCAAGGAACAGCTCTCCACACAGACCTGGTTTGGTCCATCTTGTCTACATTAAGAAGAGAGAGGCTCATTCAGACACATCCCTTCATCCTGACCAGGTTGTTTGCCATGGAAGTTGACTTTTGCTCTCTCAGGGCCTTCATAGCTGCCTACATCTTCTCCAGGGTTCATTTCTGCATGGACCTTTGAGGTTCTCAGCAGGTGGAAGATCCCCTCCATTCCTGTATTGTAAGACCAACTCTGTCCCTGCTCTTCTGTAAAGTTAGATTGAGGGAACAGTGTCTGGTTAGGGTTAAGAACATGTTCGATTTGGGTTAGGAATCATTCTGCTAGTTGTAGAATGGTATTGGGAACCTGCGATATTTATAATCATATATAGGTGAAATATATGTATGAAAAAGGAAATCTAAGTAAGATTTGAAGGCCAGAAGGGCATTGGGCCCTTGATTGGGATACTTAGCTTTGAATCACATTCTGCACAGATGTCTCAGATAAATTGATATACAATGGCATAGGACCTTGTACCTCGGATGATTGAATGTAGAAGAGAACATCCAGTCAAAAAGGGATAGTAGGTAAGATTAGGAAGCTAGTCGGTAGGTTTAGGAAGAAGAGTGAGTGTAAAATTTGGACCAAAAGTTCTTTAGCAATTGGGTGTCGGTTAGAGAGTGAATGTAAATGTCAGCACATGTGAAGAGTCAGTCACAATGATGAACTGGGGAAAAACATGTAGGAAAGCAGATATCAATAGAGACATTAGGAAATCAGGCAAGGTATAAGTTGAGTGATAGGAATAGACATTTTCAACAGGGTTGAGGTTGAATATGTAATCTTAGGAAGAAACAAGTGTGTAGTCACCAATAGGATTGACATTGGAGAGCATTAGGCAACCAGGAGAAGGAAGTTTTTAGTAATCCATGCTCACTTTCCAATTAGGCTTTGCTACAATCATAAGTGTGACCTTTGCATTTTGTGTCCAGAATATGACAGTGATAAAATGTATATGTAGATCAGGTGACATGAGTACTTCTTCCACCATTGCTGGGAGCAATATGTTGAAGACGTATTAATTAGTATTTGGGGGTACAAATACGTGTACCCTGGGTCTATGAATATAGAGATAATGCATGAATAGACCATACTGTGAATAAATAATATAACTGCTTCCAATTTAAATAATGGATTGAGTTGATATCTGAAAGTATATAGGAAATCTTATATTGACACACAATCATTCATTCCTACCAGTTATACATCTAATGGCAATATTAGGGTTATGGTTTACCCTGAAGGGTGTGTGAGTTTTGCGTCAAAAGTGATTATGGAAATGGAAAATCATGTGTTTGGAAAGAAGTCTCATGAACAAACCAGTCAAGAAACATGGAGGAATACATGTGTTCTGAAGCAGGAAGGGATTGAAAGTGAACCAAATGCCTAGAAATTTTTAAACTTGAGGATGAAATATACATCCTATGATGTGCATCAGCTGAAGAAATAGTAAGGTACCAGTGTTGAATAAAAATGAATGTCAAAATACACATCATGTCCCATAGGAATCTACTTGCATTGATGTTAAACTGGGTCAGTTACTGTAGAAAGATTAGGATTTCTATGCACCATCCACGGAAGTTAGTTTTCAGTACTAGGAATAAAATATGTATTTCAGGTGGATAAATATTTCTGAGAATAATCTTGTGAAAGTCGATTATCAATCCACATATATGAACATGAATGAATTTAGGGAATGTATCATAAGACACATATATTTCATATTTTGAAAAGTCTGGAGAGAGTTTGTGTGTGTGTGTATATATATATATCGATATATACACACACACACAAAACACACACACAGACATTAAAAATTCGAAATATATATGCCATTTGAAATTCATGATGAAATATATATCATCCACAGATCCAAAAATATTTATTTTACTGAACATGGATTTTTGTATCCTGTTGTTCAAGTAGGAAGCTCACCCATAGGTTGAAGTTTCAGTTCCAACAGCGTTTGGGAGGAGTGATCTCTTCTCACAATTTGTATCTGCCAAGTCAGCCACCTCACAAGAATATACGTGGGATACCAGGTAGGATTCTTTATGTGCATGTAAAAATACATGTGCTGAATAGGCTACAGAGAAAGGGAGACAGGAATTCACATATTTGTTAACTTTAAAAACACATGGAGAACTATTTCTATTCAATTGGACTAGATTTATAACACCTACCCTTTATAATGCAAAAGGCAAGTGCAACTATACACCATGCCTCCTCTGAACTGCTTGTATTTCTATTCTGTTTGGGTTCTTTTTCTCCATCATATTAGGACTCATAGTCAGAGTCTAGTAGGGTATGGGTTAGTGTCAGGGAATCAGTATTTCAAGTGGAAAATAGGAAATGAATCCAATGTGTATGCAAATACGTGCTACACAAAAATCTTCCCACTCTCATCCAGAACAATGCCTTGACATGACCTTCGCCCCAAGGAAGAAGCAACTCGAGGGGAAGAGTTAGAAAATCTGTGGATACATATGTGGAATGGAAAATGCTCAGGAGTTCCCAACCTTGGAGGTGGTAGAGGAGTTTCCATAAGTAAGGGACAGGGTAAACACTCCACAAACATGGAGCTCTGCTGGCCTAAAGACTTCGTGAGAAACTGCCTCTGAGGTTGGGCACTTGAAATATATGTTGTTGTCAGGAGCTTTAGCTTCCTTTGGAGTGAGACCATCAAAGCTGGGTCTGCATCTATGTGACCTGGAGGACATGGTTTCTGATTTTCCAATGAACATGAGGCAGAAGTGCTGAATTCTCTCTTTGTAGGTCCACAGTGGCCACTGGAGGCTAAGTGTCTCCCCGTGTGGACTGTGAAGCCATTTGGTCCTCCTCGACTTTTCGTGGTGTTTCTTGCTGCTGCACTGGGAGTTTGGTATTTGCTTCATGAAATACAAGGACTTCAAAGGGGACACAGTGCTGGAGGGAGTTCTGTCACCTGTGGTGGGTCAGGGTCCTAGGAGAATGCACCAACCAGTCTTCTATCCCACAGAGCTCGCCCCCTTGACCCTAGCAACCTGATTCTGAACATTGCCCTGAAACCTCTCCATATAACAAGATGCCTTTCCATATAAGTGTCTGCCGGCTGCACCATGTCAGTCACAAGCCATTTGGAAGCCAATGTCAGATCCACATGGCCCTACCACAGATGTTTTATCACACTCCTGCACACCACTTCTCTAGGCCCACTACTCAGCAGGCCCCACCTTACTGGCATCTCTGTTCTACACCATTTTCATGAAACCCAGCCAATCAAGGCACTGTCTGGTACACTCCTGATCAGCAACAGGACATCCAAAGGTTCTCCAGTGCCACCTGGTCATGGGAACTTAAGAATTTCATGGTATTTATCTAGCCATTTTTCAAGGATGAAGTTGGAGGCACTGTGGGTTTCCATTCATTCAGGAACCATTAAATGGTGAGGAAGCTCATTTCAATGAAAGCTCTGGAGAACTCTCACAAACAAAGCTTCCCAAAGAGTGGCCAAAAGGTCGCAGGAAGCCAGGCCCATTGAGGTCTACCATGTGAGGTCCATGTGTGTTTTGACTCTCAACCATGGCTGCCAGGTCTGTAAGAATAAAATCATGTGATATCCTGGCTGAGATTCCCAGTGCTCTGTGGAAAGCCAACCTGGGCCTAGATCTCAGTTTCCAAGGGCGACTCTCAAGCGTGGCCTACTAAAATCTCAACACAGTTCATGGCAATACTTCTCTGAGGTCAGTTCCAGAACACAGGCTCCAAGGGGAATCACACCAGAGTTCTCGCCATGGTGGACCCAGTCATCTCTTCCAACCGCCACACAAAGGACCACAATTCCAACCAAAACACTGCCACATGGCCCTCATCTTCTTCCATATACACACTCATCATAACCTCTGGCTGGAGGTTTCCATCAGGGGCGCAGCCCAAGACAGTGTCCACAATAAGCTCCCTTGCCCCTCATTTGCCTAATATCAGGGTGGCCTGGACAGCCTTCCTGTGCACCAGGAGTGATCAAATAGGCCTGCCTTTAATACTGCTCTGCTTCTCCAATTTGAGGCCTACTGACTGCGGGCTATAGATTCTTTGTGTGAATTGGAGTCAGGAGAAAACCCAAGCACCTATGGGCTAGCCTCTGCAGGGCTTTGAAGAACTCATTTGACCCAAAGGATCCCTATGCTCTCTTGATGGAGGTCAGGAACCTTACAGAGGAAGGCGAGAGACTTCATCCAAAATGACTGCTTTTTTGCCATTTTGGCTTTGGATGCACACATGGGATCTTTCTTCAATCCATCAGGTGCTGACAATCTAAGCCACAGCCTCACACAGGGCCAAGAGGCTGATTCAGACCCATCCCTTTCCAAAGCAATGAAGCAAAGAGCCACAGGTGATGCCCATTCATTTCCATTTGAAAACTGTTTTCTTGAGGCTTCACAAAGGGGTGCCCTGAGGCAAAGGCCTTCCTGACATTCAGGGCAACAGAACAATAGGTAAGCAAAAGGCCCAAAGCAGGCTTTCTCCACTGAGACTTTACTGGTCCCACTGATATCTGAGTTTTCTGAGATGCTCACCATTCCTTTCAGCTCTCCAGTACTTGGCCATGTCACAGAGCTTGGAGGTGGTACATATCTTGGACACAAAACCATGAGCCTATTCTGGAGAGTGGCCAGAATGCAGGAAGAAAACAGGAACTTAGGAAGATAGTAGGTGTTGCCCATCCATCAGGCAAGCCGCAGTCCATTCATAAATTGGGCAGGATGAATACTGGGAAGCTTTCTACTAGACAGGACACATCCATTGATGCATTCTCTTTTCTAATGTCTACAACCAGGGACACAGTGAGATACACAAACTTAGAAACACTCGCCTTGTCAAAAGACTTACTGGAAACAGTCCACTCCAAACAAACAAACCGCCTTTCCTACCTATTCTCAGAACATGAGAGAAATTCACAAACTCACCCCCACACCCACAAAGGCACCTCCTTCCCCCAAGTAGGTCTGTGACTACCCGGAGTGTTGTCTGACTGCTGGGCCATACTATGTTGCCCCGAAATGGCCTGTCCTGTCTCAGATCTGGCCTCCTTGGCCAACTCTGTGAAGTTGTCAGGAGCCAGTGGTGAGCCATGACCTGCTTTCTCAGGCAAGGCCCTCGTCAGTGCTTTCCTGGCATTTGGCCATCCTCACATCAGTAGGGACCAAGGAAGACTGACTCTGTCCTTGGTAAATCCAAACAAGTGAGCCCACTGGGACTGGGACTGGGACTGCCTCTGGGTGCCTGGCTTCCTGGATCCCAAGTTCAGAGAGTTCCATCACCAAGGAAGTGAGGTGAGGTCACTTCCTTCAGGAACTGAATGAGGTCACTGCCTGGCAACCACTGTGTCCTAAGAGTTGCTTGCAAGTGTCCCAGGAGATGGAGGCTGCCCCTGCTTCCTGTGACACTTTCACAAGTTAGAATGGAATATCAACCATAGGCACCAAGGAACAGCTCTGCACACAGACCTGGTTTGGTCCATCTTGTCTACATTAAGAAGAGAGAGGCTCATTCAGACACATCCCTTCATCCTGACCAGGTTGTTTGCCATGGAAGTTGACTTTTGCTCTCTCAGGGCCTTCATAGCTGCCTACATCTTCTCCAGGGTTCATTTCTGCATGGACCTTTGAGGTTCTCAGCAGGTGGAAGATCCCCTCCATTCCTGTATTGTAAGACCAACTCTGTCCCTGCTCTTCTGTAAAGTTAGATTGAGGGAACAGTGTCTGGTTAGGGTTAAGAACATGTTCGATTTGGGTTAGGAATCATTCTGCTAGTTGTAGAATGGTATTGGGAACCTGCGATATTTATAATCATATATAGGTGAAATATATGTATGAAAAAGGAAATCTAAGTAAGATTTGAAGGCCAGAAGGGCATTGGGCCCTTGATTGGGATACTTAGCTTTGAATCACATTCTGCACAGATGTCTCAGATAAATTGATATACAATGGCATAGGACCTTGTACCTCGGATGATTGAATGTAGAAGAGAACATCCAGTCAAAAAGGGATAGTAGGTAAGATTAGGAAGCTAGTCGGTAGGTTTAGGAAGAAGAGTGAGTGTAAAATTTGGACCAAAAGTTCTTTAGCAATTGGGTGTCGGTTAGAGAGTGAATGTAAATGTCAGCACATGTGAAGAGTCAGTCACAATGATGAACTGGGGAAAAACATGTAGGAAAGCAGATATCAATAGAGACATTAGGAAATCAGGCAAGGTATAAGTTGAGTGATAGGAATAGACATTTTCAACAGGGTTGAGGTTGAATATGTAATCTTAGGAAGAAACAAGTGTGTAGTCACCAATAGGATTGACATTGGAGAGCATTAGGCAACCAGGAGAAGGAAGTTTTTAGTAATCCATGCTCACTTTCCAATTAGGCTTTGCTACAATCATAAGTGTGACCTTTGCATTTTGTGTCCAGAATATGACAGTGATAAAATGTATATGTAGATCAGGTGACATGAGTACTTCTTCCACCATTGCTGGGAGCAATATGTTGAAGACGTATTAATTAGTATTTGGGGGTACAAATACGTGTACCCTGGGTCTATGAATATAGAGATAATGCATGAATAGACCATACTGTGAATAAATAATATAACTGCTTCCAATTTAAATAATGGATTGAGTTGATATCTGAAAGTATATAGGAAATCTTATATTGACACACAATCATTCATTCCTACCAGTTATACATCTAATGGCAATATTAGGGTTATGGTTTACCCTGAAGGGTGTGTGAGTTTTGCGTCAAAAGTGATTATGGAAATGGAAAATCATGTGTTTGGAAAGAAGTCTCATGAACAAACCAGTCAAGAAACATGGAGGAATACATGTGTTCTGAAGCAGGAAGGGATTGAAAGTGAACCAAATGCCTAGAAATTTTTAAACTTGAGGATGAAATATACATCCTATGATGTGCATCAGCTGAAGAAATAGTAAGGTACCAGTGTTGAATAAAAATGAATGTCAAAATACACATCATGTCCCATAGGAATCTACTTGCATTGATGTTAAACTGGGTCAGTTACTGTAGAAAGATTAGGATTTCTATGCACCATCCACGGAAGTTAGTTTTCAGTACTAGGAATAAAATATGTATTTCAGGTGGATAAATATTTCTGAGAATAATCTTGTGAAAGTCGATTATAAATCCACATATATGAACATGAATGAATTTAGGGAATGTATCATAAGACACATATATTTCATATTTTGAAAAGTCTGGAGAGAGTTTGTGTGTGTGTGTATATATATATATCGATATATACACACACACACAAAACACACACACAGACATTAAAAATTCGAAATATATATGCCATTTGAAATTCATGATGAAATATATATCATCCACAGATCCAAAAATATTTATTTTACTGAACATGGATTTTTGTATCCTGTTGTTCAAGTAGGAAGCTCACCCATAGGTTGAAGTTTCAGTTCCAACAGCGTTTGGGAGGAGTGATCTCTTCTCACAATTTGTATCTGCCAAGTCAGCCACCTCACAAGAATATACGTGGGATACCAGGTAGGATTCTTTATGTGCATGTAAAAATACATGTGCTGAATAGGCTACAGAGAAAGGGAGACAGGAATTCACATATTTGTTAACTTTAAAAACACATGGAGAACTATTTCTATTCAATTGGACTAGATTTATAACACCTACCCTTTATAATGCAAAAGGCAAGTGCAACTATACACCATGCCTCCTCTGAACTGCTTGTATTTCTATTCTGTTTGGGTTCTTTTTCTCCATCATATTAGGACTCATAGTCAGAGTCTAGTAGGGTATGGGTTAGTGTCAGGGAATCAGTATTTCAAGTGGAAAATAGGAAATGAATCCAATGTGTATGCAAATACGTGCTACACAAAAATCTTCCCACTCTCATCCAGAACAATGCCTTGACATGACCTTCGCCCCAAGGAAGAAGCAACTCGAGGGGAAGAGTTAGAAAATCTGTGGATACATATGTGGAATGGAAAATGCTCAGGAGTTCCCAACCTTGGAGGTGGTAGAGGAGTTTCCATAAGTAAGGGACAGGGTAAACACTCCACAAACATGGAGCTCTGCTGGCCTAAAGACTTCGTGAGAAACTGCCTCTGAGGTTGGGCACTTGAAATATATGTTGTTGTCAGGAGCTTTAGCTTCCTTTGGAGTGAGACCATCAAAGCTGGGTCTGCATCTATGTGACCTGGAGGACATGGTTTCTGATTTTCCAATGAACATGAGGCAGAAGTGCTGAATTCTCTCTTTGTAGGTCCACAGTGGCCACTGGAGGCTAAGTGTCTCCCCGTGTGGACTGTGAAGCCATTTGGTCCTCCTCGACTTTTCGTGGTGTTTCTTGCTGCTGCACTGGGAGTTTGGTATTTGCTTCATGAAATACAAGGACTTCAAAGGGGACACAGTGCTGGAGGGAGTTCTGTCACCTGTGGTGGGTCAGGGTCCTAGGAGAATGCACCAACCAGTCTTCTATCCCACAGAGCTCGCCCCCTTGACCCTAGCAACCTGATTCTGAACATTGCCCTGAAACCTCTCCATATAACAAGATGCCTTTCCATATAAGTGTCTGCCGGCTGCACCATGTCAGTCACAAGCCATTTGGAAGCCAATGTCAGATCCACATGGCCCTACCACAGATGTTTTATCACACTCCTGCACACCACTTCTCTAGGCCCACTACTCAGCAGGCCCCACCTTACTGGCATCTCTGTTCTACACCATTTTCATGAAACCCAGCCAATCAAGGCACTGTCTGGTACACTCCTGATCAGCAACAGGACATCCAAAGGTTCTCCAGTGCCACCTGGTCATGGGAACTTAAGAATTTCATGGTATTTATCTAGCCATTTTTCAAGGATGAAGTTGGAGGCACTGTGGGTTTCCATTCATTCAGGAACCATTAAATGGTGAGGAAGCTCATTTCAATGAAAGCTCTGGAGAACTCTCACAAACAAAGCTTCCCAAAGAGTGGCCAAAAGGTCGCAGGAAGCCAGGCCCATTGAGGTCTACCATGTGAGGTCCATGTGTGTTTTGACTCTCAACCATGGCTGCCAGGTCTGTAAGAATAAAATCATGTGATATCCTGGCTGAGATTCCCAGTGCTCTGTGGAAAGCCAACCTGGGCCTAGATCTCAGTTTCCAAGGGCGACTCTCAAGCGTGGCCTACTAAAATCTCAACACAGTTCATGGCAATACTTCTCTGAGGTCAGTTCCAGAACACAGGCTCCAAGGGGAATCACACCAGAGTTCTCGCCATGGTGGACCCAGTCATCTCTTCCAACCGCCACACAAAGGACCACAATTCCAACCAAAACACTGCCACATGGCCCTCATCTTCTTCCATATACACACTCATCATAACCTCTGGCTGGAGGTTTCCATCAGGGGCGCAGCCCAAGACAGTGTCCACAATAAGCTCCCTTGCCCCTCATTTGCCTAATATCAGGGTGGCCTGGACAGCCTTCCTGTGCACCAGGAGTGATCAAATAGGCCTGCCTTTAATACTGCTCTGCTTCTCCAATTTGAGGCCTACTGACTGCGGGCTATAGATTCTTTGTGTGAATTGGAGTCAGGAGAAAACCCAAGCACCTATGGGCTAGCCTCTGCAGGGCTTTGAAGAACTCATTTGACCCAAAGGATCCCTATGCTCTCTTGATGGAGGTCAGGAACCTTACAGAGGAAGGCGAGAGACTTCATCCAAAATGACTGCTTTTTTGCCATTTTGGCTTTGGATGCACACATGGGATCTTTCTTCAATCCATCAGGTGCTGACAATCTAAGCCACAGCCTCACACAGGGCCAAGAGGCTGATTCAGACCCATCCCTTTGCAAAGCAATGAAGCAAAGAGCCACAGGTGATGCCCATTCATTTCCATTTGAAAACTGTTTTCTTGAGGCTTCACAAAGGGGTGCCCTGAGGCAAAGGCCTTCCTGACATTCAGGGCAACAGAACAATAGGTAAGCAAAAGGCCCAAAGCAGGCTTTCTCCACTGAGACTTTACTGGTCCCACTGATATCTGAGTTTTCTGAGATGCTCACCATTCCTTTCAGCTCTCCAGTACTTGGCCATGTCACAGAGCTTGGAGGTGGTACATATCTTGGACACAAAACCATGAGCCTATTCTGGAGAGTGGCCAGAATGCAGGAAGAAAACAGGAACTTAGGAAGATAGTAGGTGTTGCCCATCCATCAGGCAAGCCGCAGTCCATTCATAAATTGGGCAGGATGAATACTGGGAAGCTTTCTACTAGACAGGACACATCCATTGATGCATTCTCTTTTCTAATGTCTACAACCAGGGACACAGTGAGATACACAAACTTAGAAACACTCGCCTTGTCAAAAGACTTACTGGAAACAGTCCACTCCAAACAAACAAACCGCCTTTCCTACCTATTCTCAGAACATGAGAGAAATCCACAAACTCACCCCCACACCCACAAAGGCACCTCCTTCCCCCAAGTAGGTCTGTGACTACCCGGAGTGTTGTCTGACTGCTGGGCCATACTATGTTGCCCCGAAATGGCCTGTCCTGTCTCAGATCTGGCCTCCTTGGCCAACTCTGTGAAGTTGTCAGGAGCCAGTGGTGAGCCACGACCTGCTTTCTCAGGCAAGGCCCTCGTCAGTGCTTTCCTGGCATTTGGCCATCCTCACATCAGTAGGGACCAAGGAAGACTGACTCTGTCCTTGGTAAATCCAAACAAGTGAGCCCACTGGGACTAGGACTGGGACTGCCTCTGGGTGCCTGGCTTCCTGGATCCCAAGTTCAGAGAGTTCCATCACCAAGGAAGTGAGGTGAGGTCACTTCCTTCAGGAACTGAATGAGGTCACTGCCTGGCAACCACTGTGTCCTAAGAGTTGCTTGCAAGTGTCCCAGGAGATGGAGGCTGCCCCTGCTTCCTGTGACACTTTCACAAGTTAGAATGGAATATCAACCATAGGCACCAAGGAACAGCTCTCCACACAGACCTGGTTTGGTCCATCTTGTCTACATTAAGAAGAGAGAGGCTCATTCAGACACATCCCTTCATCCTGACCAGGTTGTTTGCCATGGAAGTTGACTTTTGCTCTCTCAGGGCCTTCATAGCTGCCTACATCTTCTCCAGGGTTCATTTCTGCATGGACCTTTGAGGTTCTCAGCAGGTGGAAGATCCCCTCCATTCCTGTATTGTAAGACCAACTCTGTCCCTGCTCTTCTGTAAAGTTAGATTGAGGGAACAGTGTCTGGTTAGGGTTAAGAACATGTTCGATTTGGGTTAGGAATCATTCTGCTAGTTGTAGAATGGTATTGGGAACCTGCGATATTTATAATCATATATAGGTGAAATATATGTATGAAAAAGGAAATCTAAGTAAGATTTGAAGGCCAGAAGGGCATTGGGCCCTTGATTGGGATACTTAGCTTTGAATCACATTCTGCACAGATGTCTCAGATAAATTGATATACAATGGCATAGGACCTTGTACCTCGGATGATTGAATGTAGAAGAGAACATCCAGTCAAAAAGGGATAGTAGGTAAGATTAGGAAGCTAGTCGGTAGGTTTAGGAAGAAGAGTGAGTGTAAAATTTGGACCAAAAGTTCTTTAGCAATTGGGTGTCGGTTAGAGAGTGAATGTAAATGTCAGCACATGTGAAGAGTCAGTCACAATGATGAACTGGGGAAAAACATGTAGGAAAGCAGATATCAATAGAGACATTAGGAAATCAGGCAAGGTATAAGTTGAGTGATAGGAATAGACATTTTCAACAGGGTTGAGGTTGAATATGTAATCTTAGGAAGAAACAAGTGTGTAGTCACCAATAGGATTGACATTGGAGAGCATTAGGCAACCAGGAGAAGGAAGTTTTTAGTAATCCATGCTCACTTTCCAATTAGGCTTTGCTACAATCATAAGTGTGACCTTTGCATTTTGTGTCCAGAATATGACAGTGATAAAATGTATATGTAGATCAGGTGACATGAGTACTTCTTCCACCATTGCTGGGAGCAATATGTTGAAGACGTATTAATTAGTATTTGGGGGTACAAATACGTGTACCCTGGGTCTATGAATATAGAGATAATGCATGAATAGACCATACTGTGAATAAATAATATAACTGCTTCCAATTTAAATAATGGATTGAGTTGATATCTGAAAGTATATAGGAAATCTTATATTGACACACAATCATTCATTCCTACCAGTTATACATCTAATGGCAATATTAGGGTTATGGTTTACCCTGAAGGGTGGGTGAGTTTTGCGTCAAAAGTGATTATGGAAATGGAAAATCATGTGTTTGGAAAGAAGTCTCATGAACAAACCAGTCAAGAAACATGGAGGAATACATGTGTTCTGAAGCAGGAAGGGATTGAAAGTGAACCAAATGCCTAGAAATTTTTAAACTTGAGGATGAAATATACATCCTATGATGTGCATCAGCTGAAGAAATAGTAAGGTACCAGTGTTGAATAAAAATGAATGTCAAAATACACATCATGTCCCATAGGAATCTACTTGCATTGATGTTAAACTGGGTCAGTTACTGTAGAAAGATTAGGATTTCTATGCACCATCCACGGAAGTTAGTTTTCAGTACTAGGAATAAAATATGTATTTCAGGTGGATAAATATTTCTGAGAATAATCTTGTGAAAGTCGATTATAAATCCACATATATGAACATGAATGAATTTAGGGAATGTATCATAAGACACATATATTTCATATTTTGAAAAGTCTGGAGAGAGTTTGTGTGTGTGTGTATATATATATATCGATATATACACACACACACAAAACACACACACAGACATTAAAAATTCGAAATATATATGCCATTTGAAATTCATGATGAAATATATATCATCCACAGATCCAAAAATATTTATTTTACTGAACATGGATTTTTGTATCCTGTTGTTCAAGTAGGAAGCTCACCCATAGGTTGAAGTTTCAGTTCCAACAGCGTTTGGGAGGAGTGATCTCTTCTCACAATTTGTATCTGCCAAGTCAGCCACCTCACAAGAATATACGTGGGATACCAGGTAGGATTCTTTATGTGCATGTAAAAATACATGTGCTGAATAGGCTACAGAGAAAGGGAGACAGGAATTCACATATTTGTTAACTTTAAAAACACATGGAGAACTATTTCTATTCAATTGGACTAGATTTATAACACCTACCCTTTATAATGCAAAAGGCAAGTGCAACTATACACCATGCCTCCTCTGAACTGCTTGTATTTCTATTCTGTTTGGGTTCTTTTTCTCCATCATATTAGGACTCATAGTCAGAGTCTAGTAGGGTATGGGTTAGTGTCAGGGAATCAGTATTTCAAGTGGAAAATAGGAAATGAATCCAATGTGTATGCAAATACGTGCTACACAAAAATCTTCCCACTCTCATCCAGAACAATGCCTTGACATGACCTTCGCCCCAAGGAAGAAGCAACTCGAGGGGAAGAGTTAGAAAATCTGTGGATACATATGTGGAATGGAAAATGCTCAGGAGTTCCCAACCTTGGAGGTGGTAGAGGAGTTTCCATAAGTAAGGGACAGGGTAAACACTCCACAAACATGGAGCTCTGCTGGCCTAAAGACTTCGTGAGAAACTGCCTCTGAGGTTGGGCACTTGAAATATATGTTGTTGTCAGGAGCTTTAGCTTCCTTTGGAGTGAGACCATCAAAGCTGGGTCTGCATCTATGTGACCTGGAGGACATGGTTTCTGATTTTCCAATGAACATGAGGCAGAAGTGCTGAATTCTCTCTTTGTAGGTCCACAGTGGCCACTGGAGGCTAAGTGTCTCCCCGTGTGGACTGTGAAGCCATTTGGTCCTCCTCGACTTTTCGTGGTGTTTCTTGCTGCTGCACTGGGAGTTTGGTATTTGCTTCATGAAATACAAGGACTTCAAAGGGGACACAGTGCTGGAGGGAGTTCTGTCACCTGTGGTGGGTCAGGGTCCTAGGAGAATGCACCAACCAGTCTTCTATCCCACAGAGCTCGCCCCCTTGACCCTAGCAACCTGATTCTGAACATTGCCCTGAAACCTCTCCATATAACAAGATGCCTTTCCATATAAGTGTCTGCCGGCTGCACCATGTCAGTCACAAGCCATTTGGAAGCCAATGTCAGATCCACATGGCCCTACCACAGATGTTTTATCACACTCCTGCACACCACTTCTCTAGGCCCACTACTCAGCAGGCCCCACCTTACTGGCATCTCTGTTCTACACCATTTTCATGAAACCCAGCCAATCAAGGCACTGTCTGGTACACTCCTGATCAGCAACAGGACATCCAAAGGTTCTCCAGTGCCACCTGGTCATGGGAACTTAAGAATTTCATGGTATTTATCTAGCCATTTTTCAAGGATGAAGTTGGAGGCACTGTGGGTTTCCATTCATTCAGGAACCATTAAATGGTGAGGAAGCTCATTTCAATGAAAGCTCTGGAGAACTCTCACAAACAAAGCTTCCCAAAGAGTGGCCAAAAGGTCGCAGGAAGCCAGGCCCATTGAGGTCTACCATGTGAGGTCCATGTGTGTTTTGACTCTCAACCATGGCTGCCAGGTCTGTAAGAATAAAATCATGTGATATCCTGGCTGAGATTCCCAGTGCTCTGTGGAAAGCCAACCTGGGCCTAGATCTCAGTTTCCAAGGGCGACTCTCAAGCGTGGCCTACTAAAATCTCAACACAGTTCATGGCAATACTTCTCTGAGGTCAGTTCCAGAACACAGGCTCCAAGGGGAATCACACCAGAGTTCTCGCCATGGTGGACCCAGTCATCTCTTCCAACCGCCACACAAAGGACCACAATTCCAACCAAAACACTGCCACATGGCCCTCATCTTCTTCCATATACACACTCATCATAACCTCTGGCTGGAGGTTTCCATCAGGGGCGCAGCCCAAGACAGTGTCCACAATAAGCTCCCTTGCCCCTCATTTGCCTAATATCAGGGTGGCCTGGACAGCCTTCCTGTGCACCAGGAGTGATCAAATAGGCCTGCCTTTAATACTGCTCTGCTTCTCCAATTTGAGGCCTACTGACTGCGGGCTATAGATTCTTTGTGTGAATTGGAGTCAGGAGAAAACCCAAGCACCTATGGGCTAGCCTCTGCAGGGCTTTGAAGAACTCATTTGACCCAAAGGATCCCTATGCTCTCTTGATGGAGGTCAGGAACCTTACAGAGGAAGGCGAGAGACTTCATCCAAAATGACTGCTTTTTTGCCATTTTGGCTTTGGATGCACACATGGGATCTTTCTTCAATCCATCAGGTGCTGACAATCTAAGCCACAGCCTCACACAGGGCCAAGAGGCTGATTCAGACCCATCCCTTTGCAAAGCAATGAAGCAAAGAGCCACAGGTGATGCCCATTCATTTCCATTTGAAAACTGTTTTCTTGAGGCTTCACAAAGGGGTGCCCTGAGGCAAAGGCCTTCCTGACATTCAGGGCAACAGAACAATAGGTAAGCAAAAGGCCCAAAGCAGGCTTTCTCCACTGAGACTTTACTGGTCCCACTGATATCTGAGTTTTCTGAGATGCTCACCATTCCTTTCAGCTCTCCAGTACTTGGCCATGTCACAGAGCTTGGAGGTGGTACATATCTTGGACACAAAACCATGAGCCTATTCTGGAGAGTGGCCAGAATGCAGGAAGAAAACAGGAACTTAGGAAGATAGTAGGTGTTGCCCATCCATCAGGCAAGCCGCAGTCCATTCATAAATTGGGCAGGATGAATACTGGGAAGCTTTCTACTAGACAGGACACATCCATTGATGCATTCTCTTTTCTAATGTCTACAACCAGGGACACAGTGAGATACACAAACTTAGAAACACTCGCCTTGTCAAAAGACTTACTGGAAACAGTCCACTCCAAACAAACAAACCGCCTTTCCTACCTATTCTCAGAACATGAGAGAAATCCACAAACTCACCCCCACACCCACAAAGGCACCTCCTTCCCCCAAGTAGGTCTGTGACTACCCGGAGTGTTGTCTGACTGCTGGGCCATACTATGTTGCCCCGAAATGGCCTGTCCTGTCTCAGATCTGGCCTCCTTGGCCAACTCTGTGAAGTTGTCAGGAGCCAGTGGTGAGCCACGACCTGCTTTCTCAGGCAAGGCCCTCGTCAGTGCTTTCCTGGCATTTGGCCATCCTCACATCAGTAGGGACCAAGGAAGACTGACTCTGTCCTTGGTAAATCCAAACAAGTGAGCCCACTGGGACTAGGACTGGGACTGCCTCTGGGTGCCTGGCTTCCTGGATCCCAAGTTCAGAGAGTTCCATCACCAAGGAAGTGAGGTGAGGTCACTTCCTTCAGGAACTGAATGAGGTCACTGCCTGGCAACCACTGTGTCCTAAGAGTTGCTTGCAAGTGTCCCAGGAGATGGAGGCTGCCCCTGCTTCCTGTGACACTTTCACAAGTTAGAATGGAATATCAACCATAGGCACCAAGGAACAGCTCTCCACACAGACCTGGTTTGGTCCATCTTGTCTACATTAAGAAGAGAGAGGCTCATTCAGACACATCCCTTCATCCTGACCAGGTTGTTTGCCATGGAAGTTGACTTTTGCTCTCTCAGGGCCTTCATAGCTGCCTACATCTTCTCCAGGGTTCATTTCTGCATGGACCTTTGAGGTTCTCAGCAGGTGGAAGATCCCCTCCATTCCTGTATTGTAAGACCAACTCTGTCCCTGCTCTTCTGTAAAGTTAGATTGAGGGAACAGTGTCTGGTTAGGGTTAAGAACATGTTCGATTTGGGTTAGGAATCATTCTGCTAGTTGTAGAATGGTATTGGGAACCTGCGATATTTATAATCATATATAGGTGAAATATATGTATGAAAAAGGAAATCTAAGTAAGATTTGAAGGCCAGAAGGGCATTGGGCCCTTGATTGGGATACTTAGCTTTGAATCACATTCTGCACAGATGTCTCAGATAAATTGATATACAATGGCATAGGACCTTGTACCTCGGATGATTGAATGTAGAAGAGAACATCCAGTCAAAAAGGGATAGTAGGTAAGATTAGGAAGCTAGTCGGTAGGTTTAGGAAGAAGAGTGAGTGTAAAATTTGGACCAAAAGTTCTTTAGCAATTGGGTGTCGGTTAGAGAGTGAATGTAAATGTCAGCACATGTGAAGAGTCAGTCACAATGATGAACTGGGGAAAAACATGTAGGAAAGCAGATATCAATAGAGACATTAGGAAATCAGGCAAGGTATAAGTTGAGTGATAGGAATAGACATTTTCAACAGGGTTGAGGTTGAATATGTAATCTTAGGAAGAAACAAGTGTGTAGTCACCAATAGGATTGACATTGGAGAGCATTAGGCAACCAGGAGAAGGAAGTTTTTAGTAATCCATGCTCACTTTCCAATTAGGCTTTGCTACAATCATAAGTGTGACCTTTGCATTTTGTGTCCAGAATATGACAGTGATAAAATGTATATGTAGATCAGGTGACATGAGTACTTCTTCCACCATTGCTGGGAGCAATATGTTGAAGACGTATTAATTAGTATTTGGGGGTACAAATACGTGTACCCTGGGTCTATGAATATAGAGATAATGCATGAATAGACCATACTGTGAATAAATAATATAACTGCTTCCAATTTAAATAATGGATTGAGTTGATATCTGAAAGTATATAGGAAATCTTATATTGACACACAATCATTCATTCCTACCAGTTATACATCTAATGGCAATATTAGGGTTATGGTTTACCCTGAAGGGTGGGTGAGTTTTGCGTCAAAAGTGATTATGGAAATGGAAAATCATGTGTTTGGAAAGAAGTCTCATGAACAAACCAGTCAAGAAACATGGAGGAATACATGTGTTCTGAAGCAGGAAGGGATTGAAAGTGAACCAAATGCCTAGAAATTTTTAAACTTGAGGATGAAATATACATCCTATGATGTGCATCAGCTGAAGAAATAGTAAGGTACCAGTGTTGAATAAAAATGAATGTCAAAATACACATCATGTCCCATAGGAATCTACTTGCATTGATGTTAAACTGGGTCAGTTACTGTAGAAAGATTAGGATTTCTATGCACCATCCACGGAAGTTAGTTTTCAGTACTAGGAATAAAATATGTATTTCAGGTGGATAAATATTTCTGAGAATAATCTTGTGAAAGTCGATTATAAATCCACATATATGAACATGAATGAATTTAGGGAATGTATCATAAGACACATATATTTCATATTTTGAAAAGTCTGGAGAGAGTTTGTGTGTGTGTGTATATATATATATCGATATATACACACACACACAAAACACACACACAGACATTAAAAATTCGAAATATATATGCCATTTGAAATTCATGATGAAATATATATCATCCACAGATCCAAAAATATTTATTTTACTGAACATGGATTTTTGTATCCTGTTGTTCAAGTAGGAAGCTCACCCATAGGTTGAAGTTTCAGTTCCAACAGCATTTGGGAGGAGTGATCTCTTCTCACAATTTGTATCTGCCAAGTCAGCCACCTCACAAGAATATACGTGGGATACCAGGTAGGATTCTTTATGTGCATGTAAAAATACATGTGCTGAATAGGCTACAGAGAAAGGGAGACAGGAATTCACATATTTGTTAACTTTAAAAACACATGGAGAACTATTTCTATTCAATTGGACTAGATTTATAACACCTACCCTTTATAATGCAAAAGGCAAGTGCAACTATACACCATGCCTCCTCTGAACTGCTTGTATTTCTATTCTGTTTGGGTTCTTTTTCTCCATCATATTAGGACTCATAGTCAGAGTCTAGTAGGGTATGGGTTAGTGTCAGGGAATCAGTATTTCAAGTGGAAAATAGGAAATGAATCCAATGTGTATGCAAATACGTGCTACACAAAAATCTTCCCACTCTCATCCAGAACAATGCCTTGACATGACCTTCGCCCCAAGGAAGAAGCAACTCGAGGGGAAGAGTTAGAAAATCTGTGGATACATATGTGGAATGGAAAATGCTCAGGAGTTCCCAACCTTGGAGGTGGTAGAGGAGTTTCCATAAGTAAGGGACAGGGTAAACACTCCACAAACATGGAGCTCTGCTGGCCTAAAGACTTCGTGAGAAACTGCCTCTGAGGTTGGGCACTTGAAATATATGTTGTTGTCAGGAGCTTTAGCTTCCTTTGGAGTGAGACCATCAAAGCTGGGTCTGCATCTATGTGACCTGGAGGACATGGTTTCTGATTTTCCAATGAACATGAGGCAGAAGTGCTGAATTCTCTCTTTGTAGGTCCACAGTGGCCACTGGAGGCTAAGTGTCTCCCCGTGTGGACTGTGAAGCCATTTGGTCCTCCTCGACTTTTCGTGGTGTTTCTGGCTGCTGCACTGGGAGTTTGGTATTTGCTTCATGAAATACAAGGACTTCAAAGGGGACACAGTGCTGGAGGGAGTTCTGTCACCTGTGGTGGGTCAGGGTCCTAGGAGAATGCACCAACCAGTCTTCTATCCCACAGAGCTCGCCCCCTTGACCCTAGCAACCTGATTCTGAACATTGCCCTGAAACCTCTCCATATAACAAGATGCCTTTCCATATAAGTGTCTGCCGGCTGCACCATGTCAGTCACAAGCCATTTGGAAGCCAATGTCAGATCCACATGGCCCTACCACAGATGTTTTATCACACTCCTGCACACCACTTCTCTAGGCCCACTACTCAGCAGGCCCCACCTTACTGGCATCTCTGTTCTACACCATTTTCATGAAACCCAGCCAATCAAGGCACTGTCTGGTACACTCCTGATCAGCAACAGGACATCCAAAGGTTCTCCAGTGCCACCTGGTCATGGGAACTTAAGAATTTCATGGTATTTATCTAGCCATTTTTCAAGGATGAAGTTGGAGGCACTGTGGGTTTCCATTCATTCAGGAACCATTAAATGGTGAGGAAGCTCATTTCAATGAAAGCTCTGGAGAACTCTCACAAACAAAGCTTCCCAAAGAGTGGCCAAAAGGTCGCAGGAAGCCAGGCCCATTGAGGTCTACCATGTGAGGTCCATGTGTGTTTTGACTCTCAACCATGGCTGCCAGGTCTGTAAGAATAAAATCATGTGATATCCTGGCTGAGATTCCCAGTGCTCTGTGGAAAGCCAACCTGGGCCTAGATCTCAGTTTCCAAGGGCGACTCTCAAGCGTGGCCTACTAAAATCTCAACACAGTTCATGGCAATACTTCTCTGAGGTCAGTTCCAGAACACAGGCTCCAAGGGGAATCACACCAGAGTTCTCGCCATGGTGGACCCAGTCATCTCTTCCAACCGCCACACAAAGGACCACAATTCCAACCAAAACACTGCCACATGGCCCTCATCTTCTTCCATATACACACTCATCATAACCTCTGGCTGGAGGTTTCCATCAGGGGCGCAGCCCAAGACAGTGTCCACAATAAGCTCCCTTGCCCCTCATTTGCCTAATATCAGGGTGGCCTGGACAGCCTTCCTGTGCACCAGGAGTGATCAAATAGGCCTGCCTTTAATACTGCTCTGCTTCTCCAATTTGAGGCCTACTGACTGCGGGCTATAGATTCTTTGTGTGAATTGGAGTCAGGAGAAAACCCAAGCACCTATGGGCTAGCCTCTGCAGGGCTTTGAAGAACTCATTTGACCCAAAGGATCCCTATGCTCTCTTGATGGAGGTCAGGAACCTTACAGAGGAAGGCGAGAGACTTCATCCAAAATGACTGCTTTTTTGCCATTTTGGCTTTGGATGCACACATGGGATCTTTCTTCAATCCATCAGGTGCTGACAATCTAAGCCACAGCCTCACACAGGGCCAAGAGGCTGATTCAGACCCATCCCTTTGCAAAGCAATGAAGCAAAGAGCCACAGGTGATGCCCATTCATTTCCATTTGAAAACTGTTTTCTTGAGGCTTCACAAAGGGGTGCCCTGAGGCAAAGGCCTTCCTGACATTCAGGGCAACAGAACAATAGGTAAGCAAAAGGCCCAAAGCAGGCTTTCTCCACTGAGACTTTACTGGTCCCACTGATATCTGAGTTTTCTGAGATGCTCACCATTCCTTTCAGCTCTCCAGTACTTGGCCATGTCACAGAGCTTGGAGGTGGTACATATCTTGGACACAAAACCATGAGCCTATTCTGGAGAGTGGCCAGAATGCAGGAAGAAAACAGGAACTTAGGAAGATAGTAGGTGTTGCCCATCCATCAGGCAAGCCGCAGTCCATTCATAAATTGGGCAGGATGAATACTGGGAAGCTTTCTACTAGACAGGACACATCCATTGATGCATTCTCTTTTCTAATGTCTACAACCAGGGACACAGTGAGATACACAAACTTAGAAACACTCGCCTTGTCAAAAGACTTACTGGAAACAGTCCACTCCAAACAAACAAACCGCCTTTCCTACCTATTCTCAGAACATGAGAGAAATCCACAAACTCACCCCCACACCCACAAAGGCACCTCCTTCCCCCAAGTAGGTCTGTGACTACCCGGAGTGTTGTCTGACTGCTGGGCCATACTATGTTGCCCCGAAATGGCCTGTCCTGTCTCAGATCTGGCCTCCTTGGCCAACTCTGTGAAGTTGTCAGGAGCCAGTGGTGAGCCACGACCTGCTTTCTCAGGCAAGGCCCTCGTCAGTGCTTTCCTGGCATTTGGCCATCCTCACATCAGTAGGGACCAAGGAAGACTGACTCTGTCCTTGGTAAATCCAAACAAGTGAGCCCACTGGGACTAGGACTGGGACTGCCTCTGGGTGCCTGGCTTCCTGGATCCCAAGTTCAGAGAGTTCCATCACCAAGGAAGTGAGGTGAGGTCACTTCCTTCAGGAACTGAATGAGGTCACTGCCTGGCAACCACTGTGTCCTAAGAGTTGCTTGCAAGTGTCCCAGGAGATGGAGGCTGCCCCTGCTTCCTGTGACACTTTCACAAGTTAGAATGGAATATCAACCATAGGCACCAAGGAACAGCTCTCCACACAGACCTGGTTTGGTCCATCTTGTCTACATTAAGAAGAGAGAGGCTCATTCAGACACATCCCTTCATCCTGACCAGGTTGTTTGCCATGGAAGTTGACTTTTGCTCTCTCAGGGCCTTCATAGCTGCCTACATCTTCTCCAGGGTTCATTTCTGCATGGACCTTTGAGGTTCTCAGCAGGTGGAAGATCCCCTCCATTCCTGTATTGTAAGACCAACTCTGTCCCTGCTCTTCTGTAAAGTTAGATTGAGGGAACAGTGTCTGGTTAGGGTTAAGAACATGTTCGATTTGGGTTAGGAATCATTCTGCTAGTTGTAGAATGGTATTGGGAACCTGCGATATTTATAATCATATATAGGTGAAATATATGTATGAAAAAGGAAATCTAAGTAAGATTTGAAGGCCAGAAGGGCATTGGGCCCTTGATTGGGATACTTAGCTTTGAATCACATTCTGCACAGATGTCTCAGATAAATTGATATACAATGGCATAGGACCTTGTACCTCGGATGATTGAATGTAGAAGAGAACATCCAGTCAAAAAGGGATAGTAGGTAAGATTAGGAAGCTAGTCGGTAGGTTTAGGAAGAAGAGTGAGTGTAAAATTTGGACCAAAAGTTCTTTAGCAATTGGGTGTCGGTTAGAGAGTGAATGTAAATGTCAGCACATGTGAAGAGTCAGTCACAATGATGAACTGGGGAAAAACATGTAGGAAAGCAGATATCAATAGAGACATTAGGAAATCAGGCAAGGTATAAGTTGAGTGATAGGAATAGACATTTTCAACAGGGTTGAGGTTGAATATGTAATCTTAGGAAGAAACAAGTGTGTAGTCACCAATAGGATTGACATTGGAGAGCATTAGGCAACCAGGAGAAGGAAGTTTTTAGTAATCCATGCTCACTTTCCAATTAGGCTTTGCTACAATCATAAGTGTGACCTTTGCATTTTGTGTCCAGAATATGACAGTGATAAAATGTATATGTAGATCAGGTGACATGAGTACTTCTTCCACCATTGCTGGGAGCAATATGTTGAAGACGTATTAATTAGTATTTGGGGGTACAAATACGTGTACCCTGGGTCTATGAATATAGAGATAATGCATGAATAGACCATACTGTGAATAAATAATATAACTGCTTCCAATTTAAATAATGGATTGAGTTGATATCTGAAAGTATATAGGAAATCTTATATTGACACACAATCATTCATTCCTACCAGTTATACATCTAATGGCAATATTAGGGTTATGGTTTACCCTGAAGGGTGTGTGAGTTTTGCGTCAAAAGTGATTATGGAAATGGAAAATCATGTGTTTGGAAAGAAGTCTCATGAACAAACCAGTCAAGAAACATGGAGGAATACATGTGTTCTGAAGCAGGAAGGGATTGAAAGTGAACCAAATGCCTAGAAATTTTTAAACTTGAGGATGAAATATACATCCTATGATGTGCATCAGCTGAAGAAATAGTAAGGTACCAGTGTTGAATAAAAATGAATGTCAAAATACACATCATGTCCCATAGGAATCTACTTGCATTGATGTTAAACTGGGTCAGTTACTGTAGAAAGATTAGGATTTCTATGCACCATCCACGGAAGTTAGTTTTCAGTACTAGGAATAAAATATGTATTTCAGGTGGATAAATATTTCTGAGAATAATCTTGTGAAAGTCGATTATAAATCCACATATATGAACATGAATGAATTTAGGGAATGTATCATAAGACACATATATTTCATATTTTGAAAAGTCTGGAGAGAGTTTGTGTGTGTGTGTATATATATATATCGATATATACACACACACACAAAACACACACACAGACATTAAAAATTCGAAATATATATGCCATTTGAAATTCATGATGAAATATATATCATCCACAGATCCAAAAATATTTATTTTACTGAACATGGATTTTTGTATCCTGTTGTTCAAGTAGGAAGCTCACCCATAGGTTGAAGTTTCAGTTCCAACAGCGTTTGGGAGGAGTGATCTCTTCTCACAATTTGTATCTGCCAAGTCAGCCACCTCACAAGAATATACGTGGGATACCAGGTAGGATTCTTTATGTGCATGTAAAAATACATGTGCTGAATAGGCTACAGAGAAAGGGAGACAGGAATTCACATATTTGTTAACTTTAAAAACACATGGAGAACTATTTCTATTCAATTGGACTAGATTTATAACACCTACCCTTTATAATGCAAAAGGCAAGTGCAACTATACACCATGCCTCCTCTGAACTGCTTGTATTTCTATTCTGTTTGGGTTCTTTTTCTCCATCATATTAGGACTCATAGTCAGAGTCTAGTAGGGTATGGGTTAGTGTCAGGGAATCAGTATTTCAAGTGGAAAATAGGAAATGAATCCAATGTGTATGCAAATACGTGCTACACAAAAATCTTCCCACTCTCATCCAGAACAATGCCTTGACATGACCTTCGCCCCAAGGAAGAAGCAACTCGAGGGGAAGAGTTAGAAAATCTGTGGATACATATGTGGAATGGAAAATGCTCAGGAGTTCCCAACCTTGGAGGTGGTAGAGGAGTTTCCATAAGTAAGGGACAGGGTAAACACTCCACAAACATGGAGCTCTGCTGGCCTAAAGACTTCGTGAGAAACTGCCTCTGAGGTTGGGCACTTGAAATATATGTTGTTGTCAGGAGCTTTAGCTTCCTTTGGAGTGAGACCATCAAAGCTGGGTCTGCATCTATGTGACCTGGAGGACATGGTTTCTGATTTTCCAATGAACATGAGGCAGAAGTGCTGAATTCTCTCTTTGTAGGTCCACAGTGGCCACTGGAGGCTAAGTGTCTCCCCGTGTGGACTGTGAAGCCATTTGGTCCTCCTCGACTTTTCGTGGTGTTTCTTGCTGCTGCACTGGGAGTTTGGTATTTGCTTCATGAAATACAAGGACTTCAAAGGGGACACAGTGCTGGAGGGAGTTCTGTCACCTGTGGTGGGTCAGGGTCCTAGGAGAATGCACCAACCAGTCTTCTATCCCACAGAGCTCGCCCCCTTGACCCTAGCAACCTGATTCTGAACATTGCCCTGAAACCTCTCCATATAACAAGATGCCTTTCCATATAAGTGTCTGCCGGCTGCACCATGTCAGTCACAAGCCATTTGGAAGCCAATGTCAGATCCACATGGCCCTACCACAGATGTTTTATCACACTCCTGCACACCACTTCTCTAGGCCCACTACTCAGCAGGCCCCACCTTACTGGCATCTCTGTTCTACACCATTTTCATGAAACCCAGCCAATCAAGGCACTGTCTGGTACACTCCTGATCAGCAACAGGACATCCAAAGGTTCTCCAGTGCCACCTGGTCATGGGAACTTAAGAATTTCATGGTATTTATCTAGCCATTTTTCAAGGATGAAGTTGGAGGCACTGTGGGTTTCCATTCATTCAGGAACCATTAAATGGTGAGGAAGCTCATTTCAATGAAAGCTCTGGAGAACTCTCACAAACAAAGCTTCCCAAAGAGTGGCCAAAAGGTCGCAGGAAGCCAGGCCCATTGAGGTCTACCATGTGAGGTCCATGTGTGTTTTGACTCTCAACCATGGCTGCCAGGTCTGTAAGAATAAAATCATGTGATATCCTGGCTGAGATTCCCAGTGCTCTGTGGAAAGCCAACCTGGGCCTAGATCTCAGTTTCCAAGGGCGACTCTCAAGCGTGGCCTACTAAAATCTCAACACAGTTCATGGCAATACTTCTCTGAGGTCAGTTCCAGAACACAGGCTCCAAGGGGAATCACACCAGAGTTCTCGCCATGGTGGACCCAGTCATCTCTTCCAACCGCCACACAAAGGACCACAATTCCAACCAAAACACTGCCACATGGCCCTCATCTTCTTCCATATACACACTCATCATAACCTCTGGCTGGAGGTTTCCATCAGGGGCGCAGCCCAAGACAGTGTCCACAATAAGCTCCCTTGCCCCTCATTTGCCTAATATCAGGGTGGCCTGGACAGCCTTCCTGTGCACCAGGAGTGATCAAATAGGCCTGCCTTTAATACTGCTCTGCTTCTCCAATTTGAGGCCTACTGACTGTGGGCTATAGATTCTTTGTGTGAATTGGAGTCAGGAGAAAACCCAAGCACCTATGGGCTAGCCTCTGCAGGGCTTTGAAGAACTCATTTGACCCAAAGGATCCCTATGCTCTCTTGATGGAGGTCAGGAACCTTACAGAGGAAGGCGAGAGACTTCATCCAAAATGACTGCTTTTTTGCCATTTTGGCTTTGGATGCACACATGGGATCTTTCTTCAATCCATCAGGTGCTGACAATCTAAGCCACAGCCTCACACAGGGCCAAGAGGCTGATTCAGACCCATCCCTTTCCAAAGCAATGAAGCAAAGAGCCACAGGTGATGCCCATTCATTTCCATTTGAAAACTGTTTTCTTCAGGCTTCACAAAGGGGTGCCCTGAGGCAAAGGCCTTCCTGACATTCAGGGCAACAGAACAATAGGTAAGCAAAAGGCCCAAAGCAGGCTTTCTCCACTGAGACTTTACTGGTCCCACTGATATCTGAGTTTTCTGAGATGCTCACCATTCCTTTCAGCTCTCCAGTACATGGCCATGTCACAGAGCTTGGAGGTGGTACATATCTTGGACACAAAACCATGAGCCTATTCTGGAGAGTGGCCAGAATGCAGGAAGAAAACAGGAACTTAGGAAGATAGTAGGTGTTGCCCATCCATCAGGCAAGCCGCAGTCCATTCATAAATTGGGCAGGATGAATACTGGGAAGCTTTCTACTAGACAGGACACATCCATTGATGCATTCTCTTTTCTAATGTCTACAACCAGGGACACAGTGAGATACACAAACTTAGAAACACTCGCCTTGTCAAAAGACTTACTGGAAACAGTCCACTCCAAACAAACAAACCGCCTTTCCTACCTATTCTCAGAACATGAGACAAATCCACAAACTCACCCCCACACCCACAAAGGCACCTCCTTCCCCCAAGTAGGTCTGTGACTACCCGGAGTGTTGTCTGACTGCTGGGCCATACTATGTTGCCCCGAAATGGCCTGTCCTGTCTCAGATCTGGCCTCCTTGGCCAACTCTGTGAAGTTGTCAGGAGCCAGTGGTGAGCCACGACCTGCTTTCTCAGGCAAGGCCCTCGTCAGTGCTTTCCTGGCATTTGGCCATCCTCACATCAGTAGGGACCAAGGAAGACTGACTCTGTCCTTGGTAAATCCAAACAAGTGAGCCCACTGGGACTGGGGCTGGGACTGCCTCTGGGTGCCTGGCTTCCTGGATCCCAAGTTCAGAGAGTTCCATCACCAAGGAAGTGAGGTGAGGTCACTTCCTTCAGGAACTGAATGAGGTCACTGCCTGGCAACCACTGTGTCCTAAGAGTTGCTTGCAAGTGTCCCAGGAGATGGAGGCTGCCCCTGCTTCCTGTGACACTTTCACAAGTTAGAATGGAATATCAACCATAGGCACCAAGGAACAGCTCTCCACACAGACCTGGTTTGGTCCATCTTGTCTACATTAAGAAGAGAGAGGCTCATTCAGACACATCCCTTCATCCTGACCAGGTTGTTTGCCATGGAAGTTGACTTTTGCTCTCTCAGGGCCTTCATAGCTGCCTACATCTTCTCCAGGGTTCATTTCTGCATGGACCTTTGAGGTTCTCAGCAGGTGGAAGATCCCCTCCATTCCTGTATTGTAAGACCAACTCTGTCCCTGCTCTTCTGTAAAGTTAGATTGAGGGAACAGTGTCTGGTTAGGGTTAAGAACATGTTCGATTTGGGTTAGGAATCATTCTGCTAGTTGTAGAATGGTATTGGGAACCTGCGATATTTATAATCATATATAGGTGAAATATATGTATGAAAAAGGAAATCTAAGTAAGATTTGAAGGCCAGAAGGGCATTGGGCCCTTGATTGGGATACTTAGCTTTGAATCACATTCTGCACAGATGTCTCAGATAAATTGATATACAATGGCATAGGACCTTGTACCTCGGATGATTGAATGTAGAAGAGAACATCCAGTCAAAAAGGGATAGTAGGTAAGATTAGGAAGCTAGTCGGTAGGTTTAGGAAGAAGAGTGAGTGTAAAATTTGGACCAAAAGTTCTTTAGCAATTGGGTGTCGGTTAGAGAGTGAATGTAAATGTCAGCACATGTGAAGAGTCAGTCACAATGATGAACTGGGGAAAAACATGTAGGAAAGCAGATATCAATAGAGACATTAGGAAATCAGGCAAGGTATAAGTTGAGTGATAGGAATAGACATTTTCAACAGGGTTGAGGTTGAATATGTAATCTTAGGAAGAAACAAGTGTGTAGTCACCAATAGGATTGACATTGGAGAGCATTAGGCAACCTGGAGAAGGAAGTATTTAGTAATCCATGCTCACTTTCCAATTAGGCTTTACTACAATCATAAGTGTGACCTTTGCATTTTGTGTCCAGAATATGACAGTGATAAAATGTATATGTAGATCAGGTGACATGAGTACTTCTTCCACCATTGCTGGGAGCAATATGTTGAAGACGTATTAATTAGTATTTGGGGGTACAAATACGTGTACCCTGGGTCTATGAATATAGAGATAATGCATGAATAGACCATACTGTGAATAAATAATATAACTGCTTCCAATTTAAATAATGGATTGAGTTGATATCTGAAAGTATATAGGAAATCTTATATTGACACACAATCATTCATTCCTACCAGTTATACATCTAATGGCAATATTAGGGTTATGGTTTACCCTGAAGGGTGTGTGAGTTTTGCGTCAAAAGTGATTATGGAAATGGAAAATCATGTGTTTGGAAAGAAGTCTCATGAACAAACCAGTCAAGAAACATGGAGGAATACATGTGTTCTGAAGCAGGAAGGGATTGAAAGTGAACCAAATGCCTAGAAATTTTTAAACTTGAGGATGAAATATACATCCTATGATGTGCATCAGCTGAAGAAATAGTAAGGTACCAGTGTTGAATAAAAATGAATGTCAAAATACACATCATGTCCCATAGGAATCTACTTGCATTGATGTTAAACTGGGTCAGTTACTGTAGAAAGATTAGGATTTCTATGCACCATCCACGGAAGTTAGTTTTCAGTACTAGGAATAAAATATGTATTTCAGGTGGATAAATATTTCTGAGAATAATCTTGTGAAAGTCGATTATAAATCCACATATATGAACATGAATGAATTTAGGGAATGTATCATAAGACACATATATTTCATATTTTGAAAAGTCTGGAGAGAGTTTGTGTGTGTGTGTATATATATATATCGATATATACACACACACACAAAACACACACACAGACATTAAAAATTCGAAATATATATGCCATTTGAAATTCATGATGAAATATATATCATCCACAGATCCAAAAATATTTATTTTACTGAACATGGATTTTTGTATCCTGTTGTTCAAGTAGGAAGCTCACCCATAGGTTGAAGTTTCAGTTCCAACAGCGTTTGGGAGGAGTGATCTCTTCTCACAATTTGTATCTGCCAAGTCAGCCACCTCACAAGAATATACGTGGGATACCAGGTAGGATTCTTTATGTGCATGTAAAAATACATGTGCTGAATAGGCTACAGAGAAAGGGAGACAGGAATTCACATATTTGTTAACTTTAAAAACACATGGAGAACTATTTCTATTCAATTGGACTAGATTTATAACACCTACCCTTTATAATGCAAAAGGCAAGTGCAACTATACACCATGCCTCCTCTGAACTGCTTGTATTTCTATTCTGTTTGGGTTCTTTTTCTCCATCATATTAGGACTCATAGTCAGAGTCTAGTAGGGTATGGGTTAGTGTCAGGGAATCAGTATTTCAAGTGGAAAATAGGAAATGAATCCAATGTGTATGCAAATACGTGCTACACAAAAATCTTCCCACTCTCATCCAGAACAATGCCTTGACATGACCTTCGCCCCAAGGAAGAAGCAACTCGAGGGGAAGAGTTAGAAAATCTGTGGATACATATGTGGAATGGAAAATGCTCAGGAGTTCCCAACCTTGGAGGTGGTAGAGGAGTTTCCATAAGTAAGGGACAGGGTAAACACTCCACAAACATGGAGCTCTGCTGGCCTAAAGACTTCGTGAGAAACTGCCTCTGAGGTTGGGCACTTGAAATATATGTTGTTGTCAGGAGCTTTAGCTTCCTTTGGAGTGAGACCATCAAAGCTGGGTCTGCATCTATGTGACCTGGAGGACATGGTTTCTGATTTTCCAATGAACATGAGGCAGAAGTGCTGAATTCTCTCTTTGTAGGTCCACAGTGGCCACTGGAGGCTAAGTGTCTCCCCGTGTGGACTGTGAAGCCATTTGGTCCTCCTCGACTTTTCGTGGTGTTTCTGGCTGCTGCACTGGGAGTTTGGTATTTGCTTCATGAAATACAAGGACTTCAAAGGGGACACAGTGCTGGAGGGAGTTCTGTCACCTGTGGTGGGTCAGGGTCCTAGGAGAATGCACCAACCAGTCTTCTATCCCACAGAGCTCGCCCCCTTGACCCTAGCAACCTGATTCTGAACATTGCCCTGAAACCTCTCCATATAACAAGATGCCTTTCCATATAAGTGTCTGCCGGCTGCACCATGTCAGTCACAAGCCATTTGGAAGCCAATGTCAGATCCACATGGCCCTACCACAGATGTTTTATCACACTCCTGCACACCACTTCTCTAGGCCCACTACTCAGCAGGCCCCACCTTACTGGCATCTCTGTTCTACACCATTTTCATGAAACCCAGCCAATCAAGGCACTGTCTGGTACACTCCTGATCAGCAACAGGACATCCAAAGGTTCTCCAGTGCCACCTGGTCATGGGAACTTAAGAATTTCATGGTATTTATCTAGCCATTTTTCAAGGATGAAGTTGGAGGCACTGTGGGTTTCCATTCATTCAGGAACCATTAAATGGTGAGGAAGCTCATTTCAATGAAAGCTCTGGAGAACTCTCACAAACAAAGCTTCCCAAAGAGTGGCCAAAAGGTCGCAGGAAGCCAGGCCCATTGAGGTCTACCATGTGAGGTCCATGTGTGTTTTGACTCTCAACCATGGCTGCCAGGTCTGTAAGAATAAAATCATGTGATATCCTGGCTGAGATTCCCAGTGCTCTGTGGAAAGCCAACCTGGGCCTAGATCTCAGTTTCCAAGGGCGACTCTCATGCGTGGCCTACTAAAATCTCAACACAGTTCATGGCAATACTTCTCTGAGGTCAGTTAAAGAACACAGGCTCCAAGGGGAATCACACCAGAGTTCTCGCCATGGTGGACCCAGTCATCTCTTCCAACCGCCACACAAAGGACCACAATTCCAACCAAAACACTGCCACATGGCCCTCATCTTCTTCCATATACACACTCATCATAACCTCTGGCTGGAGGTTTCCATCAGGGGCGCAGCCCAAGACAGTGTCCACAATAAGCTCCCTTGCCCCTCATTTGCCTAATATCAGGGTGGCCTGGACAGCCTTCCTGTGCACCAGGAGTGATCAAATAGGCCTGCCTTTAATACTGCTCTGCTTCTCCAATTTGAGGCCTACTGACTGCGGGCTATAGATTCTTTGTGTGAATTGGAGTCAGGAGAAAACCCAAGCACCTATGGGCTAGCCTCTGCAGGGCTTTGAAGAACTCATTTGACCCAAAGGATCCCTATGCTCTCTTGATGGAGGTCAGGAACCTTACAGAGGAAGGCGAGAGACTTCATCCAAAATGACTGCTTTTTTGCCATTTTGGCTTTGGATGCACACATGGGATCTTTCTTCAATCCATCAGGTGCTGACAATCTAAGCCACAGCCTCACACAGGGCCAAGAGGCTGATTCAGACCCATCCCTTTCCAAAGCAATGAAGCAAAGAGCCACAGGTGATGCCCATTCATTTCCATTTGAAAACTGTTTTCTTCAGGCTTCACAAAGGGGTGCCCTGAGGCAAAGGCCTTCCTGACATTCAGGGCAACAGAACAATAGGTAAGCAAAAGGCCCAAAGCAGGCTTTCTCCACTGAGACTTTACTGGTCCCACTGATATCTGAGTTTTCTGAGATGCTCACCATTCCTTTCAGCTCTCCAGTACATGGCCATGTCACAGAGCTTGGAGGTGGTACATATCTTGGACACAAAACCATGAGCCTATTCTGGAGAGTGGCCAGAATGCAGGAAGAAAACAGGAACTTAGGAAGATAGTAGGTGTTGCCCATCCATCAGGCAAGCCGCAGTCCATTCATAAATTGGGCAGGATGAATACTGGGAAGCTTTCTACTAGACAGGACACATCCATTGATGCATTCTCTTTTCTAATGTCTACAACCAGGGACACAGTGAGATACACAAACTTAGAAACACTCGCCTTGTCAAAAGACTTACTGGAAACAGTCCACTCCAAACAAACAAACCGCCTTTCCTACCTATTCTCAGAACATGGGACAAATCCACAAACTCACCCCCACACCCACAAAGGCACCTCCTTCCCCCAAGTAGGTCTGTGACTACCCGGAGTGTTGTCTGACTGCTGGGCCATACTATGTTGCCCCGAAATGGCCTGTCCTGTCTCAGATCTGGCCTCCTTGGCCAACTCTGTGAAGTTGTCAGGAGCCAGTGGTGAGCCACGACCTGCTTTCTCAGGCAAGGCCCTCGTCAGTGCTTTCCTGGCATTTGGCCATCCTCACATCAGTAGGGACCAAGGAAGACTGACTCTGTCCTTGGTAAATCCAAACAAGTGAGCCCACTGGGACTGGGGCTGGGACTGCCTCTGGGTGCCTGGCTTCCTGGATCCCAAGTTCAGAGAGTTCCATCACCAAGGAAGTGAGGTGAGGTCACTTCCTTCAGGAACTGAATGAGGTCACTGCCTGGCAACCACTGTGTCCTAAGAGTTGCTTGCAAGTGTCCCAGGAGATGGAGGCTGCCCCTGCTTCCTGTGACACTTTCACAAGTTAGAATGGAATATCAACCATAGGCACCAAGGAACAGCTCTCCACACAGACCTGGTTTGGTCCATCTTGTCTACATTAAGAAGAGAGAGGCTCATTCAGACACATCCCTTCATCCTGACCAGGTTGTTTGCCATGGAAGTTGACTTTTGCTCTCTCAGGGCCTTCATAGCTGCCTACATCTTCTCCAGGGTTCATTTCTGCATGGACCTTTGAGGTTCTCAGCAGGTGGAAGATCCCCTCCATTCCTGTATTGTAAGACCAACTCTGTCCCTGCTCTTCTGTAAAGTTAGATTGAGGGAACAGTGTCTGGTTAGGGTTAAGAACATGTTCGATTTGGGTTAGGAATCATTCTGCTAGTTGTAGAATGGTATTGGGAACCTGCGATATTTATAATCATATATAGGTGAAATATATGTATGAAAAAGGAAATCTAAGTAAGATTTGAAGGCCAGAAGGGCATTGGGCCCTTGATTGGGATACTTAGCTTTGAATCACATTCTGCACAGATGTCTCAGATAAATTGATATACAATGGCATAGGACCTTGTACCTCGGATGATTGAATGTAGAAGAGAACATCCAGTCAAAAAGGGATAGTAGGTAAGATTAGGAAGCTAGTCGGTAGGTTTAGGAAGAAGAGTGAGTGTAAAATTTGGACCAAAAGTTCTTTAGCAATTGGGTGTCGGTTAGAGAGTGAATGTAAATGTCAGCACATGTGAAGAGTCAGTCACAATGATGAACTGGGGAAAAACATGTAGGAAAGCAGATATCAATAGAGACATTAGGAAATCAGGCAAGGTATAAGTTGAGTGATAGGAATAGACATTTTCAACAGGGTTGAGGTTGAATATGTAATCTTAGGAAGAAACAAGTGTGTAGTCACCAATAGGATTGACATTGGAGAGCATTAGGCAACCAGGAGAAGGAAGTTTTTAGTAATCCATGCTCACTTTCCAATTAGGCTTTGCTACAATCATAAGTGTGACCTTTGCATTTTGTGTCCAGAATATGACAGTGATAAAATGTATATGTAGATCAGGTGACATGAGTACTTCTTCCACCATTGCTGGGAGCAATATGTTGAAGACGTATTAATTAGTATTTGGGGGTACAAATACGTGTACCCTGGGTCTATGAATATAGAGATAATGCATGAATAGACCATACTGTGAATAAATAATATAACTGCTTCCAATTTAAATAATGGATTGAGTTGATATCTGAAAGTATATAGGAAATCTTATATTGACACACAATCATTCATTCCTACCAGTTATACATCTAATGGCAATATTAGGGTTATGGTTTACCCTGAAGGGTGTGTGAGTTTTGCGTCAAAAGTGATTATGGAAATGGAAAATCATGTGTTTGGAAAGAAGTCTCATGAACAAACCAGTCAAGAAACATGGAGGAATACATGTGTTCTGAAGCAGGAAGGGATTGAAAGTGAACCAAATGCCTAGAAATTTTTAAACTTGAGGATGAAATATACATCCTATGATGTGCATCAGCTGAAGAAATAGTAAGGTACCAGTGTTGAATAAAAATGAATGTCAAAATACACATCATGTCCCATAGGAATCTACTTGCATTGATGTTAAACTGGGTCAGTTACTGTAGAAAGATTAGGATTTCTATGCACCATCCACGGAAGTTAGTTTTCAGTACTAGGAATAAAATATGTATTTCAGGTGGATAAATATTTCTGAGAATAATCTTGTGAAAGTCGATTATAAATCCACATATATGAACATGAATGAATTTAGGGAATGTATCATAAGACACATATATTTCATATTTTGAAAAGTCTGGAGAGAGTTTGTGTGTGTGTGTATATATATATATCGATATATACACACACACACAAAACACACACACAGACATTAAAAATTCGAAATATATATGCCATTTGAAATTCATGATGAAATATATATCATCCACAGATCCAAAAATATTTATTTTACTGAACATGGATTTTTGTATCCTGTTGTTCAAGTAGGAAGCTCACCCATAGGTTGAAGTTTCAGTTCCAACAGCGTTTGGGAGGAGTGATCTCTTCTCACAATTTGTATCTGCCAAGTCAGCCACCTCACAAGAATATACGTGGGATACCAGGTAGGATTCTTTATGTGCATGTAAAAATACATGTGCTGAATAGGCTACAGAGAAAGGGAGACAGGAATTCACATATTTGTTAACTTTAAAAACACATGGAGAACTATTTCTATTCAATTGGACTAGATTTATAACACCTACCCTTTATAATGCAAAAGGCAAGTGCAACTATACACCATGCCTCCTCTGAACTGCTTGTATTTCTATTCTGTTTGGGTTCTTTTTCTCCATCATATTAGGACTCATAGTCAGAGTCTAGTAGGGTATGGGTTAGTGTCAGGGAATCAGTATTTCAAGTGGAAAATAGGAAATGAATCCAATGTGTATGCAAATACGTGCTACACAAAAATCTTCCCACTCTCATCCAGAACAATGCCTTGACATGACCTTCGCCCCAAGGAAGAAGCAACTCGAGGGGAAGAGTTAGAAAATCTGTGGATACATATGTGGAATGGAAAATGCTCAGGAGTTCCCAACCTTGGAGGTGGTAGAGGAGTTTCCATAAGTAAGGGACAGGGTAAACACTCCACAAACATGGAGCTCTGCTGGCCTAAAGACTTCGTGAGAAACTGCCTCTGAGGTTGGGCACTTGAAATATATGTTGTTGTCAGGAGCTTTAGCTTCCTTTGGAGTGAGACCATCAAAGCTGGGTCTGCATCTATGTGACCTGGAGGACATGGTTTCTGATTTTCCAATGAACATGAGGCAGAAGTGCTGAATTCTCTCTTTGTAGGTCCACAGTGGCCACTGGAGGCTAAGTGTCTCCCCGTGTGGACTGTGAAGCCATTTGGTCCTCCTCGACTTTTCGTGGTGTTTCTTGCTGCTGCACTGGGAGTTTGGTATTTGCTTCATGAAATACAAGGACTTCAAAGGGGACACAGTGCTGGAGGGAGTTCTGTCACCTGTGGTGGGTCAGGGTCCTAGGAGAATGCACCAACCAGTCTTCTATCCCACAGAGCTCGCCCCCTTGACCCTAGCAACCTGATTCTGAACATTGCCCTGAAACCTCTCCATATAACAAGATGCCTTTCCATATAAGTGTCTGCCGGCTGCACCATGTCAGTCACAAGCCATTTGGAAGCCAATGTCAGATCCACATGGCCCTACCACAGATGTTTTATCACACTCCTGCACACCACTTCTCTAGGCCCACTACTCAGCAGGCCCCACCTTACTGGCATCTCTGTTCTACACCATTTTCATGAAACCCAGCCAATCAAGGCACTGTCTGGTACACTCCTGATCAGCAACAGGACATCCAAAGGTTCTCCAGTGCCACCTGGTCATGGGAACTTAAGAATTTCATGGTATTTATCTAGCCATTTTTCAAGGATGAAGTTGGAGGCACTGTGGGTTTCCATTCATTCAGGAACCATTAAATGGTGAGGAAGCTCATTTCAATGAAAGCTCTGGAGAACTCTCACAAACAAAGCTTCCCAAAGAGTGGCCAAAAGGTCGCAGGAAGCCAGGCCCATTGAGGTCTACCATGTGAGGTCCATGTGTGTTTTGACTCTCAACCATGGCTGCCAGGTCTGTAAGAATAAAATCATGTGATATCCTGGCTGAGATTCCCAGTGCTCTGTGGAAAGCCAACCTGGGCCTAGATCTCAGTTTCCAAGGGCGACTCTCAAGCGTGGCCTACTAAAATCTCAACACAGTTCATGGCAATACTTCTCTGAGGTCAGTTCCAGAACACAGGCTCCAAGGGGAATCACACCAGAGTTCTCGCCATGGTGGACCCAGTCATCTCTTCCAACCGCCACACAAAGGACCACAATTCCAACCAAAACACTGCCACATGGCCCTCATCTTCTTCCATATACACACTCATCATAACCTCTGGCTGGAGGTTTCCATCAGGGGCGCAGCCCAAGACAGTGTCCACAATAAGCTCCCTTGCCCCTCATTTGCCTAATATCAGGGTGGCCTGGACAGCCTTCCTGTGCACCAGGAGTGATCAAATAGGCCTGCCTTTAATACTGCTCTGCTTCTCCAATTTGAGGCCTACTGACTGCGGGCTATAGATTCTTTGTGTGAATTGGAGTCAGGAGAAAACCCAAGCACCTATGGGCTAGCCTCTGCAGGGCTTTGAAGAACTCATTTGACCCAAAGGATCCCTATGCTCTCTTGATGGAGGTCAGGAACCTTACAGAGGAAGGCGAGAGACTTCATCCAAAATGACTGCTTTTTTGCCATTTTGGCTTTGGATGCACACATGGGATCTTTCTTCAATCCATCAGGTGCTGACAATCTAAGCCACAGCCTCACACAGGGCCAAGAGGCTGATTCAGACCCATCCCTTTGCAAAGCAATGAAGCAAAGAGCCACAGGTGATGCCCATTCATTTCCATTTGAAAACTGTTTTCTTGAGGCTTCACAAAGGGGTGCCCTGAGGCAAAGGCCTTCCTGACATTCAGGGCAACAGAACAATAGGTAAGCAAAAGGCCCAAAGCAGGCTTTCTCCACTGAGACTTTACTGGTCCCACTGATATCTGAGTTTTCTGAGATGCTCACCATTCCTTTCAGCTCTCCAGTACATGGCCATGTCACAGAGCTTGGAGGTGGTACATATCTTGGACACAAAACCATGAGCCTATTCTGGAGAGTGGCCAGAATGCAGGAAGAAAACAGGAACTTAGGAAGATAGTAGGTGTTGCCCATCCATCAGGCAAGCCGCAGTCCATTCATAAATTGGGCAGGATGAATACTGGGAAGCTTTCTACTAGACAGGACACATCCATTGATGCATTCTCTTTTCTAATGTCTACAACCAGGGACACAGTGAGATACACAAACTTAGAAACACTCGCCTTGTCAAAAGACTTACTGGAAACAGTCCACTCCAAACAAACAAACCGCCTTTCCTACCTATTCTCAGAACATGAGAGAAATCCACAAACTCACCCCCACACCCACAAAGGCACCTCCTTCCCCCAAGTAGGTCTGTGACTACCCGGAGTGTTGTCTGACTGCTGGGCCATACTATGTTGCCCCGAAATGGCCTGTCCTGTCTCAGATCTGGCCTCCTTGGCCAACTCTGTGAAGTTGTCAGGAGCCAGTGGTGAGCCACGACCTGCTTTCTCAGGCAAGGCCCTCGTCAGTGCTTTCCTGGCATTTGGCCATCCTCACATCAGTAGGGACCAAGGAAGACTGACTCTGTCCTTGGTAAATCCAAACAAGTGAGCCCACTGGGACTGGGGCTGGGACTGCCTCTGGGTGCCTGGCTTCCTGGATCCCAAGTTCAGAGAGTTCCATCACCAAGGAAGTGAGGTGAGGTCACTTCCTTCAGGAACTGAATGAGGTCACTGCCTGGCAACCACTGTGTCCTAAGAGTTGCTTGCAAGTGTCCCAGGAGATGGAGGCTGCCCCTGCTTCCTGTGACACTTTCACAAGTTAGAATGGAATATCAACCATAGGCACCAAGGAACAGCTCTCCACACAGACCTGGTTTGGTCCATCTTGTCTACATTAAGAAGAGAGAGGCTCATTCAGACACATCCCTTCATCCTGACCAGGTTGTTTGCCATGGAAGTTGACTTTTGCTCTCTCAGGGCCTTCATAGCTGCCTACATCTTCTCCAGGGTTCATTTCTGCATGGACCTTTGAGGTTCTCAGCAGGTGGAAGATCCCCTCCATTCCTGTATTGTAAGACCAACTCTGTCCCTGCTCTTCTGTAAAGTTAGATTGAGGGAACAGTGTCTGGTTAGGGTTAAGAACATGTTCGATTTGGGTTAGGAATCATTCTGCTAGTTGTAGAATGGTATTGGGAACCTGCGATATTTATAATCATATATAGGTGAAATATATGTATGAAAAAGGAAATCTAAGTAAGATTTGAAGGCCAGAAGGGCATTGGGCCCTTGATTGGGATACTTAGCTTTGAATCACATTCTGCACAGATGTCTCAGATAAATTGATATACAATGGCATAGGACCTTGTACCTCGGATGATTGAATGTAGAAGAGAACATCCAGTCAAAAAGGGATAGTAGGTAAGATTAGGAAGCTAGTCGGTAGGTTTAGGAAGAAGAGTGAGTGTAAAATTTGGACCAAAAGTTCTTTAGCAATTGGGTGTCGGTTAGAGAGTGAATGTAAATGTCAGCACATGTGAAGAGTCAGTCACAATGATGAACTGGGGAAAAACATGTAGGAAAGCAGATATCAATAGAGACATTAGGAAATCAGGCAAGGTATAAGTTGAGTGATAGGAATAGACATTTTCAACAGGGTTGAGGTTGAATATGTAATCTTAGGAAGAAACAAGTGTGTAGTCACCAATAGGATTGACATTGGAGAGCATTAGGCAACCAGGAGAAGGAAGTTTTTAGTAATCCATGCTCACTTTCCAATTAGGCTTTGCTACAATCATAAGTGTGACCTTTGCATTTTGTGTCCAGAATATGACAGTGATAAAATGTATATGTAGATCAGGTGACATGAGTACTTCTTCCACCATTGCTGGGAGCAATATGTTGAAGACGTATTAATTAGTATTTGGGGGTACAAATACGTGTACCCTGGGTCTATGAATATAGAGATAATGCATGAATAGACCATACTGTGAATAAATAATATAACTGCTTCCAATTTAAATAATGGATTGAGTTGATATCTGAAAGTATATAGGAAATCTTATATTGACACACAATCATTCATTCCTACCAGTTATACATCTAATGGCAATATTAGGGTTATGGTTTACCCTGAAGGGTGGGTGAGTTTTGCGTCAAAAGTGATTATGGAAATGGAAAATCATGTGTTTGGAAAGAAGTCTCATGAACAAACCAGTCAAGAAACATGGAGGAATACATGTGTTCTGAAGCAGGAAGGGATTGAAAGTGAACCAAATGCCTAGAAATTTTTAAACTTGAGGATGAAATATACATCCTATGATGTGCATCAGCTGAAGAAATAGTAAGGTACCAGTGTTGAATAAAAATGAATGTCAAAATACACATCATGTCCCATAGGAATCTACTTGCATTGATGTTAAACTGGGTCAGTTACTGTAGAAAGATTAGGATTTCTATGCACCATCCACGGAAGTTAGTTTTCAGTACTAGGAATAAAATATGTATTTCAGGTGGATAAATATTTCTGAGAATAATCTTGTGAAAGTCGATTATAAATCCACATATATGAACATGAATGAATTTAGGGAATGTATCATAAGACACATATATTTCATATTTTGAAAAGTCTGGAGAGAGTTTGTGTGTGTGTGTATATATATATATCGATATATACACACACACACAAAACACACACACAGACATTAAAAATTCGAAATATATATGCCATTTGAAATTCATGATGAAATATATATCATCCACAGATCCAAAAATATTTATTTTACTGAACATGGATTTTTGTATCCTGTTGTTCAAGTAGGAAGCTCACCCATAGGTTGAAGTTTCAGTTCCAACAGCGTTTGGGAGGAGTGATCTCTTCTCACAATTTGTATCTGCCAAGTCAGCCACCTCACAAGAATATACGTGGGATACCAGGTAGGATTCTTTATGTGCATGTAAAAATACATGTGCTGAATAGGCTACAGAGAAAGGGAGACAGGAATTCACATATTTGTTAACTTTAAAAACACATGGAGAACTATTTCTATTCAATTGGACTAGATTTATAACACCTACCCTTTATAATGCAAAAGGCAAGTGCAACTATACACCATGCCTCCTCTGAACTGCTTGTATTTCTATTCTGTTTGGGTTCTTTTTCTCCATCATATTAGGACTCATAGTCAGAGTCTAGTAGGGTATGGGTTAGTGTCAGGGAATCAGTATTTCAAGTGGAAAATAGGAAATGAATCCAATGTGTATGCAAATACGTGCTACACAAAAATCTTCCCACTCTCATCCAGAACAATGCCTTGACATGACCTTCGCCCCAAGGAAGAAGCAACTCGAGGGGAAGAGTTAGAAAATCTGTGGATACATATGTGGAATGGAAAATGCTCAGGAGTTCCCAACCTTGGAGGTGGTAGAGGAGTTTCCATAAGTAAGGGACAGGGTAAACACTCCACAAACATGGAGCTCTGCTGGCCTAAAGACTTCGTGAGAAACTGCCTCTGAGGTTGGGCACTTGAAATATATGTTGTTGTCAGGAGCTTTAGCTTCCTTTGGAGTGAGACCATCAAAGCTGGGTCTGCATCTATGTGACCTGGAGGACATGGTTTCTGATTTTCCAATGAACATGAGGCAGAAGTGCTGAATTCTCTCTTTGTAGGTCCACAGTGGCCACTGGAGGCTAAGTGTCTCCCCGTGTGGACTGTGAAGCCATTTGGTCCTCCTCGACTTTTCGTGGTGTTTCTGGCTGCTGCACTGGGAGTTTGGTATTTGCTTCATGAAATACAAGGACTTCAAAGGGGACACAGTGCTGGAGGGAGTTCTGTCACCTGTCAGGGTCCAAGGAGAATGCACCAACCAGTCTTCTATCCCACAGAGCTCGCCCCCTTGACCCTAGCAACCTGATTCTGAACATTGCCCTGAAACCTCTCCATATAACAAGATGCCTTTCCATATAAGTGTCTGCCGGCTGCACCATGTCAGTCACAAGCCATTTGGAAGCCAATGTCAGATCCACATGGCCCTACCACAGATGTTTTATCACACTCCTGCACACCACTTCTCTAGGCCCACTACTCAGCAGGCCCCACCTTACTGGCATCTCTGTTCTACACCATTTTCATGAAACCCAGCCAATCAAGGCACTGTCTGGTACACTCCTGATCAGCAACAGGACATCCAAAGGTTCTCCAGTGCCACCTGGTCATGGGAACTTAAGAATTTCATGGTATTTATCTAGCCATTTTTCAAGGATGAAGTTGGAGGCACTGTGGGTTTCCATTCATTCAGGAACCATTAAATGGTGAGGAAGCTCATTTCAATGAAAGCTCTGGAGAACTCTCACAAACAAAGCTTCCCAAAGAGTGGCCAAAAGGTCGCAGGAAGCCAGGCCCATTGAGGTCTACCATGTGAGGTCCATGTGTGTTTTGACTCTCAACCATGGCTGCCAGGTCTGTAAGAATAAAATCATGTGATATCCTGGCTGAGATTCCCAGTGCTCTGTGGAAAGCCAACCTGGGCCTAGATCTCAGTTTCCAAGGGCGACTCTCAAGCGTGGCCTACTAAAATCTCAACACAGTTCATGGCAATACTTCTCTGAGGTCAGTTCCAGAACACAGGCTCCAAGGGGAATCACACCAGAGTTCTCGCCATGGTGGACCCAGTCATCTCTTCCAACCGCCACACAAAGGACCACAATTCCAACCAAAACACTGCCACATGGCCCTCATCTTCTTCCATATACACACTCATCATAACCTCTGGCTGGAGGTTTCCATCAGGGGCGCAGCCCAAGACAGTGTCCACAATAAGCTCCCTTGCCCCTCATTTGCCTAATATCAGGGTGGCCTGGACAGCCTTCCTGTGCACCAGGAGTGATCAAATAGGCCTGCCTTTAATACTGCTCTGCTTCTCCAATTTGAGGCCTACTGACTGCGGGCTATAGATTCTTTGTGTGAATTGGAGTCAGGAGAAAACCCAAGCACCTATGGGCTAGCCTCTGCAGGGCTTTGAAGAACTCATTTGACCCAAAGGATCCCTATGCTCTCTTGATGGAGGTCAGGAACCTTACAGAGGAAGGCGAGAGACTTCATCCAAAATGACTGCTTTTTTGCCATTTTGGCTTTGGATGCACACATGGGATCTTTCTTCAATCCATCAGGTGCTGACAATCTAAGCCACAGCCTCACACAGGGCCAAGAGGCTGATTCAGACCCATCCCTTTCCAAAGCAATGAAGCAAAGAGCCACAGGTGATGCCCATTCATTTCCATTTGAAAACTGTTTTCTTCAGGCTTCACAAAGGGGTGCCCTGAGGCAAAGGCCTTCCTGACATTCAGGGCAACAGAACAATAGGTAAGCAAAAGGCCCAAAGCAGGCTTTCTCCACTGAGACTTTACTGGTCCCACTTATATCTGAGTTTTCTGAGATGCTCACCATTCCTTTCAGCTCTCCAGTACATGGCCATGTCACAGAGCTTGGAGGTGGTACATATCTTGGACACAAAACCATGAGCCTATTCTGGAGAGTGGCCAGAATGCAGGAAGAAAACAGGAACTTAGGAAGATAGTAGGTGTTGCCCATCCATCAGGCAAGCCGCAGTCCATTCATAAATTGGGCAGGATGAATACTGGGAAGCTTTCTACTAGACAGGACACATCCATTGATGCATTCTCTTTTCTAATGTCTACAACCAGGGACACAGTGAGATACACAAACTTAGAAACACTCGCCTTGTCAAAAGACTTACTGGAAACAGTCCACTCCAAACAAACAAACCGCCTTTCCTACCTATTCTCAGAACATGAGACAAATCCACAAACTCACCCCCACACCCACAAAGGCACCTCCTTCCCCCAAGTAGGTCTGTGACTACCCGGAGTGTTGTCTGACTGCTGGGCCATACTATGTTGCCCCGAAATGGCCTGTCCTGTCTCAGATCTGGCCTCCTTGGCCAACTCTGTGAAGTTGTCAGGAGCCAGTGGTGAGCCACGACCTGCTTTCTCAGGCAAGGCCCTCGTCAGTGCTTTCCTGGCATTTGGCCATCCTCACATCAGTAGGGACCAAGGAAGACTGACTCTGTCCTTGGTAAATCCAAACAAGTGAGCCCACTGGGACTAGGACTGGGACTGCCTCTGGGTGCCTGGCTTCCTGGATCCCAAGTTCAGAGAGTTCCATCACCAAGGAAGTGAGGTGAGGTCACTTCCTTCAGGAACTGAATGAGGTCACTGCCTGGCAACCACTGTGTCCTAAGAGTTGCTTGCAAGTGTCCCAGGAGATGGAGGCTGCCCCTGCTTCCTGTGACACTTTCACAAGTTAGAATGGAATATCAACCATAGGCACCAAGGAACAGCTCTCCACACAGACCTGGTTTGGTCCA